>NC_045152.1:26512586-26710086 GCF_900700415.2 Clupea harengus | reverse complement strand
CTTTTGCTGGATTCTTGTGGTTTACAAATGAATGTGCTTAGTTTAGATGGTAAGATATGCTCTTCCTTTTTGTCAGTTCTTATAAATGCAACAGACATTTTGGTGCACAGTAACATGAGGAACATATTTATGTATATCTATGAACATAACTATGGGTTCGATGGATTTCCCTAAGGCAGACATGTGTTACCATGTGACATACCTTACCTATACCTGCATAAATGGTTGCTGACACAAATAATTGACACCCAGGGATATAGAGTAGGACTATGACAGAGGATTGGAGCATACATGTGGTTTGTGAAGTGCAACCAAAGTGAAAACTTGCCATGAAGTAGATGGTTTCTGCTTAGAAAAGGTATGTTAAACTGTGTGTACGACTCACGTGGGTCTTGAGAAGCTAACAGAATGAGTGTCTATAGAGGTTTAGTTTGGGCCAGTTTTACTTGGGATTGCTCTGAGGACGTTTCCCCGGTCGAGAATAAAGATGGAATCTCTGCTTACTTTACGTGTTTGACTGGTCTTAAAGAATTTTTACCACACTCTCATAACAATTATAGACCACTTCTTTGTACCATGTCCATTATTAAGTACACAAAATAAAACTTGTATTTAAAATCTTGGTCTTATATAAGCATAGTTGGTATCTATTTACTGCAGTCCTACCAGTTATTAGTACTTGCTGGTTAATAGGTACTTACGGATGTTTGTAGGACATTTTAAATCAATAGTTAACAACTGAGTTGGCCAAGGATATGCTTCACATGTATATTGCCAGCTTGATAGATTGACTGTGGCTATCAAGCATGTCAATCAAGTTACCTCTTATCGATTGTTTGAAAGTTGTTATCTAAGAGGAATACTTTACATCTTAGTTTCATCAACACAATCTGGAGTTGTTTTATATATTTTTTTTGTGTGTGTGGTACTTCTGTAGTCTCTATAATAGCCCTTTGTAGCGTTTAGTTCTAGATGAGTCTTCGAGATAAGAAAAGTAATTTAGTTCAAGGGCCGTGGAATGACAAACTCAAACATTTGGTAATAGGCTCTTCACCACCACCATTTCCAGAACTTTCTTTGCCCCTCCCTCTTCTGCATGTTCACTCTCCTACTCAGCTCCTCTCTAACTGAAATGAACAATCTGTTAATGATTTCTGGGCCGGCTCTCGTCCTAAGTGGGACCAGGCGTGCTGCTGGGACCGGGGCGGCGCTGCATGCCGTCACGCATTCCAGCCAGCGCTGCTTATGCTGCGGTCTGAGGAGCGGCTCCGAGCCCAGTGCAGGCTGAGCCAGACCCGCGGAAGAGGGGGGTGGGGGTTGCCTTTCATGACTGGGGTTTCATTATTGTGTCAACTTACAGTTGGATATACGCTCTCTGGTGGCAGTCGCTGGAGCCCTGCGATAGCTCCATAACTTTAAACGGCCCACGCTCCACAGAGCAGTGTTGTAGTTAAGACCATGTTAGCTGAGACTAAGAGAAGCCTATACCAGTCATGACCAAGACCAAAGGCATCGCTAGAATGAAATGAATGTTTCGAGACTATGGTCGAGCCCAAGAGAATCTTATTCTGGCTATAGAGCTTATGCTTGGATAGTGACGGCGCGTAAGCGCTGGCTTGTGGGAAGAACAAGGTCTACGCTAAAGAGAAAGGAGCCATGTTTTTTTTTTTTTTTTTTTTTTTTAATAAAACAATTTATTTGAATTTAAAACGTTTTTACACTCAGTATGACAATGTGGTTGCACAATACTTACAAGTAGAGAGGGTTGGACTGTACATTAAAAAACCCATGAGAACATAACATAAATGCACAGCCCTCCTTCAAACCCAAAGGAAAAAAAAAAACAATTAAAGTAAAATAAAACAAAACCCCACTAACAGAGAAAAAAAAGCTCATTGGAATCATGTTGATCGAACTCATGAGAAGAGATTCCAGAGGTCGTCTCTGTCCCCACTCCCCTTGCTTCCTGGTTTGGGAATACTTACAGCTATTTACATGTTTAAATTGTGGATTAACAGTCCTTTTACAAAGTATTTGCTTATTTAAATGCTTCTCAAAAACTATTTCTCAATATATTCACATATAAAGCAATATAATACATGGATTTGAAATGGACTTAAATGCAATTATTGGAGGTGGGGACAGAGCTAGCCGTGAATGATGCAAGCACACCAGTCCAGTAACTGGAAGCCCTGGGGGTGTGTGCCCAGTGCGTTTGCAGCATGGTGTTTGTGTGTGTGTGTGTGTGTGTGTGTGTGTGCGCGCGCGCAGTTTTCAAGTGTGACATGTAAGGTAAGTCAGCAGTCGATCCTCTAGGATTCTTCTCCAAGGAATTGCAAAGACATTAAAAACAGATAAACCACTCATTCAATGTAAAAATGGCAAGAGCTTGGACAGTTTTTTTTTTCCTTTTTTTTTTTTTTTTTTTAAAAGAAAAGAACAATGCTACATGCCCAACCTCCAGAGAGAAAGAGAGAGAGAGAAAGAGAGAAGGGGATGGGATGGCATAGCGCGATCAGGAGAGGACAGGGACAGCCGTTACCACCACTCACCATGGGCACAATGCTGCCTGCTGAATAAAAGCCATTAAAAGAATCCCATTCCTACCCTGGGTGAGTCAGCTGGCCTTTGCGGGGAAAACCACTGCAGGTCTGGGAGACCAGCGACAGGCGAGGACATAAAAACAGCAAGACAAGGAATCCTGACGGTCAGAGCCGTGGAGGGAGAACATGCCCTGGGAGGTGAGTCATGACCACCTGTGGTTTACCCATGCTTCAGACGGGAGGGAGGGAGTGTGTGGTGGGGGGCACCAGCATGACCCTGGATGCCCTCAGCCTGTCTCACCCCATGTGGTTTCACAGCAGAACCTACATAGGATACTTGCCTCACTCTGACACCCTCCCACCCCCCATGAAAAAACCCAGCCAAGAGAAGCACCAGAAAAAAGAACCATAAAAACTCAATGGCTGGGAACTCAGGGGGAGGTGTGGTGGTGGTGGAAAAACACTCCAGTGGAAAGAGAACATGGAGGGGGGAGCGTGGAAGGGTGGGGTAGTCCATTTCCATTCTTCTGTTCGTTCCCATTTCTGTTTATTTCTTTTCTCTCCTCTCTAGATCATGTTTAAAAAGCAGTCATTACTGCAGGCCTGACAACCATTTAAAAAGGAACAAGAGAAGAGGATGAGGAGAGAGAAGGAGTCAGAGCAAGAAGACAGCAGTTAAAACTGGAGGGGCTGATGGAGGAGAGCTCCAAAGGACATACTGCAGGATACAGAAGGAAAAAAAAAACGAAAGAAAATCAGAGTAAAAACCATCCATGATGGGGAAGAAAAAGCATATTAGCACCCCTGTGTGCCATGATTAGCACATCAGTTTGTTTTTTTTCTCTTCTTTTTTTTGTTTTCTTCAGTAAGCCTTCACTTGTCCCCCCACTGACGATGGCCGGCGAACGAGCACATGTGGCCAGAGTCCTCTCGGGAGAGAATCAGCGCAGTGGTGGAGCCACCCGCCTCTCCTTCATACGGCACACATCTGACAGGACAGACAGGCTGGAGGGGGAGGAGTGTGCAGGAGGAGAAACGCCCCGTTTGACCTCCGTCCTGGCCTCCTTCTGCTCCCCTCAGTCTCTTCCCTCCCTCCCTGCCTGCCTGCGGTGTTTGGCGTGTGAGACGAGAGTGGCCCAGCGAAGTGTTCGTTTTTCTTTCTTTCTTTCTTTTTTTTTGTGTGTGTGAAGTTAACGTGATGAGAGGGGTCTTCCGTTATTCCACCTCGCCGGTGTCCTCTTTGGGGCGGTAGACGGCGCCAAACTTCTGCATGTACTTCTTGATGTACTCCTTGGTCTTGTGTTTGACGTTCTCGTTGCACTCCAGGTCCTCGGGGTTCTTGCACGACTTCAGTTCCTTGTTCATCACACCGTGAGTCAGCTGCAGGGAGAGAAAAGGGTGGAGGGGGGCGGGGGGTGAGAACTAGTTCAGAACTAATTCAGTAATCGGCCAAATAGACGTGAGATGAACCATCTCAAGACACGCATTTTGACTGATTTCAGAAACCGCTTCCCATCGGTAACTAGCCTGACGTTGTCATACTCATTATTCTAGTCAGAATATGAACTTCCCGACCTCAAATGTTGTGGGCGGGGCTAAGTTCGGCTGGCACCCAGGCTAATCGGTAACATTACCAAAGTCAAACCTGTAAAGATGAACTGGTCTATTCTTAAATGTTCTAGGTGGAATTTCCGCAAAGCGGAAAGCTAGGCTCCATGCACCCACACATGTGTTGCACTGAGAGGCCTCCTGTCCTGCGCTACGTCCCTGTGGTTCACCAGAGGGACTGGGCTTTAGGAAGAAGGCAGCCAGCTGACTGACAGGCAGGCTGGGCCCCTTTCATTTTGGGCTTTACAGATGAGAGAGAAAAACTAATCTGGATGTGAAAAAGGACCAAAAATTATAGCCCAGGGGGTTTAAGGGCAATATGAAATTTACTGTTTTGAAAAGCAGCAATGTGCTGTCAAATCTTTCTAGCAAACCTTCTATTGTGCACTTTTGTCCTCATTTGATTCTCTGAATTTGGAGAAAAAATAAATCGAGAAAGTGACTCTGATGTGAAAGCAAACCATCAACAGTAGTAGATTTGATAGAGGAGTATAGACAACAACAAAAAAACACTTTCTTTTTCATTTCCTGTAGTGTGTGTCATTTTCCTATCACAGGAGCATAGTTGCTCAGGTAAGCATGAACTATATTCGAATCCTAATAGTGACTGCCGTACCTTCCTGGCCAGGTGTTTGAAGTCCTCTGTGTTGCTAATGCGGCCCAGCTTGCAGTCTGGCTTGCGGTAGGGGTTCAGACATTGCACAATGAACTGGGACATCTGAAGGAAGGAGGTACGGAAAGACATTGTGTTAAACAAAATAAAGCAAAATAAAAAAGACACAGTATATGGCAGTGTACCAACAAGCTATTATCAGTCTAATCCATTCTTGTTTGTCTACTTTCTCCCTAGACTGTTTAAGGTAAGATTTCACCAGTAACCATGGACATTCGATTTCACTGTCAAATCTGGTACTGGCATCCCACTTGTGCGTGACCACTCTTGGGCGGACTACATTCCCGTGACGAAAGCGCACTGGGCAGATATGGGAGTTTCGAGACGGGCGGTTCATGGGCTCACCTCTTTGCGGAAGACCTCCTTGCTTTTCTTGGCGAGCTCGCTGGAAGTGTCTGCCTCCGCTGTTTTAGTGGAGAACTGAGGATGCAAAGGGGTAACAAATCGCTGGTAACTACATGCCATTTTTCACCTTCACACACTTTTGACATGCACAAGAAAGTAGCAGAGAGCCAGAGGGCCAAAAGACACGATTACAAAAAGCATAAAAGGAAATTCTGTGAAGGTGGAGACCGTAAGAATGTGTGTGTGTCTGCAGTGGGTAGTAGCGCTGAAATTAAAACAACCTGAGCCAGACACAGAGCCAACCCCAAACTCAAGTGTGCGCCTCTACTACGAGCATCCTAACCCAAGAATCCCACGTGTCCAAGCCCCACTCGGCTTGAGTTTACACACTGGCTTCGTGACGGTACGTCTCCCAAACCACCCAGACCCTTGCTGACACCCCCGATGTGCCCCCTGTGTGAAGACTGCAAACGCAGACTCTCCAGAAGTTCCACTCTAAATCAGACAAACCACTGGCAAATGAATGCAGTGTCCTCAGCTGGTCTTGGTTAGCATCAAAGAGATGGGGGGAATGAGAAGAAACAGAAAACAAAAGGCATTCCCCCCAGCTACATAGTGAGAGCGGGACAAAGGAGAGGGAGAGCAAAGTGGGGAAGAGAGGGAAAGAAAACAAACAGAAGGCTGACAAGACAGGATGCACTTCTCACTCATGGGATCAGAGAGTTCATTTAGACGCTATAGGTGTCCCTTAAAAATCCAGTCTACGCAAATGGAGTACACCCTAATGTTGTGGGATTCCTTGAGCTTGTTGACAATACAGTACTGCCTCAAAATAAATATACACAACATTTATGGGATAGACAGCACCCTTGAGGGTGACATACGCACCAGAGTAAGAACACAAATTAATCAAATAAATCTGGAGCTGTAGAATTTACCTTGGATGGGTTTTCATCGTATGTTGGCGTGCCGAGGTCCATCTCTGCTTCATTGCCCACACTGGCATCATCACTGCCAACATCCCAACATGGTGGATCCCATTGGGTTTGTCTAGTGACATAACACACACACACACACACACACACACACACACACACACTCTGTGATCAACTGTGAGCTTCAACTTCACCTGTGAACTTCTGTTGGACATATCTCTGATCATATGAACAGTGTGTGATTTGTGGAGAGCATCTGTGGTTGAATATAAACTTGCAGTTACATACTGCAACATACATACAGTTACATACACAATGATAAGGCGAGGCTCTACATGGTATATTCCAAATATCTGCTCATAAAAGTTGGAGATACCATAGTTGCAGCTTGTTTTTAGCACGCGGTCATATTCATACATAAACAAACAGAACATCTACACACCTGGTGATGATGTGGTAGTAGTAGATTTTGCCCTCCCCATCCCGGGCAACCTTCCAGCTGGGCGGCAACACGATAGTCTTGGGTTTGGGTGGTGAAGGAGGGGGAAGATCCATGATCCCATTGGGTACAATCATCTCCTGCAAAGCCAATCAGAGGCTTTAGTGGGGTGCAATGAGGATTTACCAACACCAACAACTTCAGGCAGATCAGAAAGTTGTGTGATGGATGTTTCTTCATTGTATGGCGAATAACTGTAATTGCATTAGCTTTATACAAGACTGGCAGCAAAATGGGTACTCTACGCCTTCTAGTGGATGGATTAAGCATCACACTCATACTTTGCCTTCCCATGAGCAGAGATGAACATGGGGAAGGGCCTTAAAAGGTATAGTAGGATTTGTTATTAAAAAATGCCATCAGTTCATTATATATATATATATATATATATATAACATCATTATATGTAAACACTATTCACCAAAAGAACAGTGCACTTGACTTTTTCTGTTTCTCCATTTCAGTGCTTCTGTATGTGGTATAGAAGATGGGATGTGTGTAAAACGTGGGATATAAAACCACAGGAGTGTGACGGGAAGAGATGTGTGTCTGCAGAGTGGGAATGAGGTGCTATGGTGGCTGGAGCTCAGGCACCTGCTGAACTGGCTGGGAGGTGACTATGGTGGTGACCGTTCCGCCCTGCTGCACCACCAGGCCCTGCTGGTGGGCTGAGTACACCTGCTGACTGTGCAGGTAGCCAGCGGACTCCGTATACGCCTGCAGAGGCATAGAAAAACACACGTCACACACACACACACACACACACACACACACACACACACACACACACACACACCTCTGTGTTCCATGCCCGTCATGGTGGTGGGTTTATAATTCAAACATTACAAATCCCCTTCACAGCGCATCAGGAATCAAGTGTAAGCACAGTGTTTATGCCTTTCATCAGGTTCTATGCACAGATGTTCTCATTAAATAACCATTCTGTAGTCAGTAATTCTAACATTTTCCCAAGAAAAGCAGACTGAGAACAAGACTTGTTTTCTAAAAATAAGGCTGACCCTTTCTTTGATGAAACTGCTACAGAGCGGCCGATGTCTATTCAAAAGAGTGTAGACTAGGCAGCTCATAACCATGAGGGATATTTGTTTTTTACACACTCACAGATAACTGCATAACATTATGTACATTCAAATTAGTGCTGTCAGTTTAACGCGTTATTAACGGCGTTAACGCAAACACATTTTAACGCCGTACATTTTTTTATCGCGAGATTAACGCGATTTTTTTAAAAACATTTTTAAAAAAAAAAATATTATTTTTTAATTTTTTTTAGATTAACGTTCTTTTTGGCCTCGCAAACTGTGTAGTACGCTAACGTTACGGTTTGAGTGAATGGTGAGCGCGATACGGCAAAATGGATGATAAAAAGCTTCTGAATGGAAAGTTTACTTTTAAAAGTTGTGTTGTGCAAAAGAAGCGAGCTTCACTGTTGTCTGAAAATGTCAACAGGCAGCTGGCTGAAAGCAAAGAAGTAGTAGGCTTACCTTTTATTGGTAACCTAACTGTTACGGTTCATTGTTTCTGAAATAAGAGGCCTGACTGCTATGTTCCCAGCAAACTTGAAAAAAAAGAAAATATTAAGCCATGGTTTAACTGCACTATAGGCTGAGTCCTTGTTTACCTGAAATGTGCACTTTACAATTTTATTTTGTACCGCCCTGTTTGGCAATGTTGGTTTTCAATAAAATAAAACATTTGCTTAAAGCAAGCCAATCCACTTTTCCATGTTGATAAGGGCAATAAAATAAAATGATGGAAAAAATAAATAAACGAAGGGACATTTAGAACAGATACAAATTTGCGATTAATCGCGATTAATTTTGAGTTAACTATGACATAAATGCGATTAATCGCGATTAAATATTTTAATCGTTTGACAGCACTAATTAAAATGTAAATGAGGTAAGATGTTTCAGAATGAGACGACTAACGAATAGCTACTGTGCCATGCGTCCAGCTTCTTCATCACGGAGGCACCCATACCTGAATCAGTGGAGTGCTGGTGGGAGGGTAGGGAGCAGGGAGGCTGTAGATAGTCTGGCAGGGTTGGCCTTGGTAGTATATGGTGGCAGCCTGTGGCTGTGCTGCGGTGGGGTACGGCTGAGGCTGCTGCGGCGGCGGAGCCGAGGGTGGCGGCTGCGTTTGCAACGTCACTGCCTGCTGCTGCAAGCCCACCGGGTCCCACAGGTTGGCGTAGCCCTGCTGACCTTGAGGGCCGGGTACCTGGGCGGGCATCGCCAGAACTGCGACGCCCGCGGGGTCCTGAGGAGCTGGGCCGTTGGGCTGAGCGTACTGTGGGGGAACGGCCACGGCCGCGGCCTGCAGCTCCATCTGGGAAGCGATGTGGGTGGGCAGACCCCCTGCGGTGGGCACAACTGCCTGCTGGATGCCGGCGGAGGGCTGCAGCTCTGACAGCAGCGGCTGAGATGGCGCCTGCTCAAAAAGCATGCCACTCGTGGGGGAGGTTGCGCCGGCCCCCGTGCACAGGGGCTCGATGGGCGGGGTGGGCAGCAGCACCTTGCCAGCGTTGGGGTTGGTGGGGTCCACATAGGTCTGAAGGGGGTAGCCAGGCGGGTAGTGTATGTAACCAGGGCTAGAGCAGAAGGCCATCGGGTCAAAAGCTTGAGTCTGGATCTGCTGCTGCTGCTGCTGCTGCTGTTGCTGCTGCTGTTGTTGTTGTTGTTGCTGCTGCTGCTGTTGTTGTTGTTGCTGCTGTTGTTGTTGCTGCTGCTGCTGCTGCTGTTGTTGCTGCTGCTGCTGTTGTTGCTGTTGTTTCTGGGCCTCGCGCTGAGCCACCTCCTGTTCAAATAGCTTGCGGCGTTCCTCCGTGGACAGCTTGTTGCGCTCTTTCGTGCGACCCTTCTTCTTACTGCTGTTGGCTGCCTCAAACCTGGGAACATAACATGATACAATAAGGATGGGTGCCCAAACTAGAAGGTTGTCTCAGCTAAAACTGATTTTGATTGGATTGATTTTGGTTTTGATTGGACATGAACTAAGCACATTTACCTTACCTACATTACCTACAATAGACACGCCCTCTAGTGTAGCAAGTGTATGAATATGTAAGGATGCAGCAGTACCTCTCGTCACCACGCCGACTCCGGTCATAGGTCGACTGGGGTGGGGGGGAAGGGGAGGCGCGTCTACGGCGGCGCTCTGCACTGCGGACCCCTCGCTCTCCATCCCGGTCCCGGTCTCGTTCCCGGTCCCGGTCTCGTTCTCGTTCCCAATCCCGCTCACGCTCCCTGTCTTTCTCCCGCTCTCGTTCCCGGCTGCCTGAGGGGGTGCGTGGGGTCAGCTGCACGTCTCGATCTCGACTACGGTCTGGAGGGGAGAGTCGCCGGAACAAAAAAACGATTATAAAAGGATACCCGCCTTTAAAGGGGCATTGAAGAGGTCTAGTTTCATTGAGATTTTTTAAAACACCACCATCTTCACAGTTGGGAACTAGCTAACTTCTATATTTATATATTTTTATTTATTTATATATATATATATATATATATATATATATATATATATATAGATAGATAGATAGATAGATAGATAGATAGATAGATAGATAGATATATTTATTTATTATGTCAACCTGGAGTACAAAACTACATAATGAAGAACCTGAGTGGACCAAAGACTTTAGTTCCATTCATTAGCAAAGGGGCCGACCTGAAGTATTTGCCAGTGCAAAAGCCATAACAACCCAAAATGTGAAATGCTACTGAATACATGGGATTGAGAAAAGCTCCACAGCAAGACCAGATGTAAGGTAATGGTCAAAAATCAGTATATGCTCCATCCATCTAGCGAACAATACAATGTTGCCCAGGTAACCATTCACACCCTCTTGCAACAAAGCAAGCAAGCAGACACCCACCCCTTGTTGCCATTTTGCATCAGGCCTGTGAAGAGTTCTCCCTTGACTAACGCTGGGTTTGATCAACACCCCATCATGCCTCCCTCAAGAGCAAACCTGTGGTTCAATTTGAGATAGGTGCTAACACCCCCAAGGTCATGGGTTCAACACACATAGAAAGTGTCTATCTATACTGTCCTCTTGTATATGTAGGACTCAGTACCTCACACCGAGGATTATAACCCAGGGCCTCTAAATTAGTGAATGATGCATGGATGCCTGGAGCTGAGACTAGTGAATGATGCATGGATACCTCCAGCTCTCTATGGACCTAGTTTTGAGGTTCCTGAATATTTCTGGAGCTCAATTTGAGGCTGCTGGACATGGGAAGTGGGGAAATGTCCCCTAGACACAATGACAATGGCAGAGATGCCTACCACTGGTCTCTTTCTCCACCTGGCTCTTCTTGGGGATCCTGTACACTTCCTGAGAGAGAAAAAGATGTACATCACACTTGTGTCACGCAAGAAGGTCATGTGATTAAATGTATGCGTGTAAGAAAAAGGGAAATTGTTTGGGTGGTGTTCTTGACAGCCTTACCTTCAGGTCTTTCCAGCTGTCCAATAATCTTGCAGCCATTTCACTGATGTCAGCCGTCTTGACTGACGGCTCCTGACTCTTCTCACTCTCCACATCTGACACGCCTTCTTCCTCGTCCTGTGATGATGTTCCAACACCCACCAGGTCAGCCGGCACAGTGGACGTTTCCATAGCAGCTGCCGTTTCCATAGGAGCTGTCGTTTCCATAGACGAGTTGTCTGGGGCAGATGGTGCCGTGCCTGTGGCAACGGTTGCCGAAGCAGCAGGCTTGATCTCACCAGGCATCCCAGCAGCATCATCTTCACCTGTAGCATCTGAAGGTGGCTCGTCACCCACGGCAACAGGATGCTCTGTAGGTGCGGCCTCCACTGAGGTTGTAGTCTCATCAGTGGGGGTGTTCTCCGAGGGAGCTGGAGTGGACCCAGCACTCTCCACAGAGGTCTGAGGAGGAGGAGGAGGATTCTTGGATTATTCAAATTTACAACAGTAAATTGTACTTACACAACAAACACACAGAGTAAACACTAAATAAATATGAGAAAAAGACAAGAAATAAATGTACCTCCTGATGGATGGTCGGTGTCTCACTGGAGGGCTCTCCTACTTTCTCCGTATGGCCATCAGCGGCAGGAGGCAAGGCTTCTAGCGGAGTTGTGACGTCCATCTGACTAGGGTCTGGTGAATCAGCAGTCTCTGTATGCATGAGCTCCTCCGCCTTTCTTGTGCCACTGGACTCCTGCTGCTCCTCTTCCTCTCCTTTGATATCACCTGCCTGTTCCTCCTCTCCTTTTGCACTCCCCTTCACTGCCGTGCTGTCAGCCACCTCAGGGCCACTCTCGTTAGCCGGGGGAACTCTACCTTCTCCCGCCTCCACCTGGGACACCTCTTCCTCTTCCTCCTCCTCATCGTCCTCTTCATCCTCTTCCTCCTTGCAGTCCGAGGCCTTGCTGGCGTCTGACATGGCGCTGTCGAGGCTGTTCTCGCTAACTATCTTGAGGCGGCGGTAGACGGTGCGTTTGGGCGTGTCGGTGTCCAGCTCGGGGCCCAGTTTGGCACAAGATGACGAGCCGTCGGGCGTGTTCAGGGGCGTCTGGGCACGGGACGTGCTCTCGCTGGAGTAGCCGTCCTGCTCCGAGGGCAACACCTGGGGTCGGCTCTGAGCCCAGCGCTGGATGAACTGCAACACGCGGCTCTCCTCCAGCATGTTCTTGGTGGAGATTGGCAGCACAGCCAACGCATTCATGATCTACAACCATGCACAAAATACACCAGATCCATCAGAAAGGGCTCACATTATTTGTATGCATGTATTAAAAGCCCCGGATACAAGATTATAAATATTTTAACACGGAATCAGTTAAAACAGCCATTTTCAGTCTTTGTCCCCTTACCTCCAGCTGCAGTTTAACATTGTTAATCGAATTGCCTTTTGCCTCTGAAAGCTCAACCATGAATATCCATAGCAATGAGAGGCCATGATGATCCAAAAACTGCTTCAGGCATGATGGATTTTGTGTATTCTACAAAGAGAGAAAGAGACTGTAACTCATCTTTCCCACATAATTACATTAAAGCACATAGTAAAAGCGGGGTCCCTCTTTACCTGAATGAGCTTGAGGCAAGTGAGTCTCTGCTCCATGGTTTCCACCCTCACCATGAGTCGGCACAGAGACACCACCTCCTTCTCATCCTGCAGTCCATCCCCGTTCTCCAGCAGGGCCTCCAGCTCCTCATCCACCTGCAAGAACAGCCAAAACCACATCTTTAACAGAGCTATTCATGCACACTGGCATCAGGGAGATGCATAAAGCATCAAGAGGTCAGGCATCTACCCCAACACAACATACCAATCTACTTACCGACTATAACCAATAAACCTCCAAGGTTTTAATGACCACTGCTCAGATAACCGATCACATACCTATCGGTCCCAAACCTACTTAACCACAATGGCTTGCCTGTTGTGACCTTTCTGTAGGGGGGTCTGTACTCACTGTGGTTGGTGCGGCCTTTCTGCTGCGCTCCCGCTGCTTCTTGCCCCCTGCAGCCCGGATGCTGACCCGCTGCTCACCGCCCAGGAACCCGCGGCAGCTGGGCGCACCACACAGGCACTTCTGTGCCTCTTTTCTGTGAAATAGAAACTCACCCACTCAGTAATCAAGACAAATGCAAATTGTCTAAATCTAGCTAGCAAACTAGCTAACAGCCAATAGATGTGTCTTGCTGGCACAGCTGGCACTGATAAAAGTTAGCTACTTGGTACTGTCTTGCTGTAAAAGCGGTTCTTATGTTTTCATGCACCAAACCACACATAGCCTGGGTGGTTAGTGTGAAATGACGAGTAGATGAACACACCTTTCACGTGACCATAACTATATATTTAAGGACATAAAACCTACATACCTACAAACAAAATATCCTAAAAGAAAATCAACCATCAGCCAGACAGACTGCCAGGGACCCAATGCTTACCCGTATCTCTGGAACTGGTAATCAAACGTGAGTTCTGTCCCACCAGACACCGCCTTGGTGGTGAAGAAACCCACTCGGAGCTGCCCATTAACAGTCCACTGCAAGGAGATTGAACATGTTTGGTCAGAAATGCAAACTCTTACCACCAAACTGACATATACCTACATTTTGTCATGAGGCTATACAGTCGACCACATCATTGAAAGTCACCCAAACTCTGGCCTGGGAGATAGATGTATGTGGGGTAGCTTGTTAAAGATATGATAGATTTGTGAAAATCTCTGGTTAGTTTCAAACTTCCAGAAATTCCACAAACTCTGACAAGACTTCCACGTACCTTTTGTGTCTCACAATTGGGTTCACAGCTGTGGTTCATGAAACGTGAACAGTTCCCTTTCAGAGTAGCATCAATGATCTGAAAAGAAACAATTTCAACTGATTATTCGTTCAATTCACCGGCATATCAAGCTTATAGCTCAATGTATTATAGCTCAAATACAGTTTGCTGCTTTGGTAGATTTCAAAATACCTCATTATTTTTCAGGGCCATAAAATAATAGTGGATGTTTTTGCAGCGTGCATATTCCTTCACCCTCGCCTTGAACTCCTTGTGGTCCAGGACCTCACCGCAGTACTCCAGCACAAAAGTGTTTCTGAAAGAAGATGAAATGCGAGCGGTTTCATAAAAACTGTGAGCCTTACTCTTTGAAATGACTCTAGAACACACCTCGACTTCATGAAAAGATCCCTACACGAGAGCAGATTATGCAACTATGCAAAGCAAAGTACAGAACAAAAGACACTTCTAACACAATCATCAACATCAAAAAACATTTCTTACGCTGGCAGGTCCCTGGCAGCACGCAGGCCCCAGCCTTTGTTCTCAGTTAGAATAACTTCAAAGTCTGCATGATGCTTCCTCTGGAAACGTCGATTAGAGCAGTACACTCCATTTGGACACCGTGAAGAGCTGGAATAATGAACAAAGACAACAAAATACTCAGATCAGTCTGTGCTAACAAGGAGCACTTACATTTGAGCTGTTGAAAAACAGTTCTGTAGGAATTGTCAGTTGCATCAAACGTATTTATTCACTCGGAATCACTGATCCACTGAAATGTTCCCTGATCAGTGGTTCTCTATAGTGAACCATGCAGCCTGGTGACGCACCACCTAATGAGTGCTGATGAGTGTATCGACTGTGTCTTAAAACTATTTTACTTCTGATAACCACTTAAGGCAGAATTCAGAATGGGCATAAGTTATTACATAAGTCTATATGGTAGGTTGTGACCGGGTTTGGCTTCAATTTAGATCATTATGTGGAACACAGGGTATGTAATCTGTCAAGGGAACAGCTAAGAAAGTGTAAACTCGAGAGTAGAATCCTTACCATTCAATCATCAGGAGGCGATTCAGACAGTCCTCTCCACAAGCAATCATCCCTCGGGCCTTCTCCTCTTTTGACAGGAGTGAACACTCACACTGCATACGTTTAATATCCCGATGGGATTTGTTCTTCTTGCTGTTAGGACAAAGTTTAAATTTGACCATTTTGACCACAAAGAGTTGCAAACAATTATGGTAATGATAAAAACTTAAACACTAGCGTTGGCTTATAACTTACCGCTCTGTAAGATAAAGGTTTTCTTCAATGAGGTCAAAGTATGGTGGCATCTTCTTACTTTTAGCTTTGTCTTTCCAATGTCCAGGGTCAAAGAAATCTTTTAGACTGAGCAGTGGCCTCTGTTCTTTATTGTGGGCTGTGGCATCCTTGAGGTCAGACTCCAAACATTCTCTTTTGCTGGCCAACACCACCTCGGCCTCATTGTCCGAATCAGACTCAAGTTCTTGACGTCTTTTCTTGGGTGGCCCTCTTCCTCTGTGGACCCTAAGGGGTTCCTCCTTAGAGACATGGGATCCAACAGCTCCCTCTTGAATGGTACTGGCAAAACCTTTGCAATTGCTGCTAATCTCATTGGCTTGTACAAAACCAGATGGGGCAGGTAGTTCAATGGACTCCCTGGCTCTTCTTGCTCTGAACACAGCCTCCTCTTCATGATCATTGGTGAGAGAATCTGGATGGATCTGTCCTAAAGGGTCTTGACGGTGGGAAGGCACATGTAAATGGGCCACTCTTACAGCATGAGAATCCAAGGGCTGTGACCAATAATCAAGGCCTTGCCTGATGAGCTGGGAAGGGGCAAAATGCCCTTGCTGTAAAAAGTTCTGAGACAGAGCTCCATGGCTGCTGTCAGGCTGCTGGTATGTGCTGCTGGGCAGTTCATGCTGACCATACACCGGACTAAAATTTTCCTTGGTGTTCAGGTCATTTGAGTTGCGTAAGTGTCCAGGTATGTAGTTAGCTATATTCCTGCTAGTCCTATTACTGTGCCAACTGTCTGGTTTCTCAAAGTTTGAGCAACTTTGGCCAGCGCCCCCAAGAAGATCTGTCGGCTGGGAGAACCCAACGTGGCTTGAAACGTTGTTGATTTTTACCCCTTCATGGTTAGTGCTGTTGTTTTCAAAGTGAGACAGGGCATTGGGAGCATCGAACTGGCTTGTACTGTCTACCATGTTGCTCTGTGACTGGTAGCCTGCAGGAACCTGTGCAGGTTGATGAGGAATCATCCAGTGGTTACTATTCTCAAAGGCCACACTGGGAGTTGCTTTATGCCTCAGGTGACCACTTTCTTTACCTGCATCAGCTGTTGGGCAAAACATCTGCTGTTGCCCAGAGGCACTACCGGAAGTGGAGGAAAATGCAGGAGTGTCCTTTGTTTCTAATGTCAGGGTGGAATTCTTCGGCACAACCACAACAGAGCTCAGTCGTTTCAAAGGCACAGTCCCATCATCTGAATCAGACTCAGAATCATCAGAGTCGCTGTCCTCACTGTGGCCTCTTCCGTCTTCATTTAACGCTTTGGACAGTTTGGTTTTCGGCCGGTCATTTTGCAAATTCCCAGCACAAACATTTGCCTGCGCCTGTGCATCACTATTTGTACCAGAAGTATGATTTTCAACCGTCTCCTGCTCAGTTGTACACTTACTCTCTAGATGGTTACTCCTAACTTTGCAGGGTTCTGTGTGAAGTGTGAAGTTTGTCTGCCTTTTTAATGACTCCATCTCTAAAGATCCTGTATGCAACCTCTCTACTTTCTGACCATCCAAGAAAGTTTTACAATCTACCTCAGTGTTCTTTTTCAAAAAAGAATCTTTCCTATTGCATGGATCTTCCAGAGTATCGTCCTTGTTAAACTCTATTCTCTTCACCGAAACAACCTTCTTCACAGGGGGCTTAGCGTCCTGACTAACTATTTTCTGAGGAATTTCACATTCTGGGGTGTCTTGACCAACAATATCCCAGCGTGATTTTTTCACATTACCAGGTTTCTTCAAGGGCACAGGTCCTGGCTGGTCCTCTTTAACAATAAGCTTCTTGGTATCCTGACCCTTAGATAAGGGATCTACACAAGAAGTGATATCTGTGCACAGTGGCATGGGGTTAACGTCCACACTGGAATGAATATGGTCATCAGACTTAGTGTCTTGTGTTAAGGATTCTGAACATGGTGATTTTTTCACAGAAAACATGTTTACTTTTGAACTGTCTAAATTTTGGCAAATACTATTATCTGGACCAACTACCTTATTCACCCTTAGTAATAAATCATTATTTTCACTGACAGAATTTAAATATGCTACGTTTACCTGCTTTTCCAATAATGAAGAGGTGCTTTCTTTGACTTCACCATGATTCGATGTATCAATTCGATTATTTGTGGAGCAACCTTTGGCATCGTGACCATCATTCATCTGTTTAACTGTGCTATCTACTTCCTCACATGACACCTTCTCTGCATTGTTTAATAAAGGACTCAGTTGATTTTGAAGAGAGACTACATTTTGAGAACTCTGACATTTTGATGGGCTGCTGTTTGCAATGTGAATAGAGGAATCATTTAAATCATCTTTTAAGTTAAGCACCCGTGAAACTTTCTGACCTCCTTCTGAACTGTCTGACTTCAGGCTAGCTTCAGATTGTCTAGAACCCACTTCCATCTTTTCAACTTCGTGGTCTGGGCTCAGCAGAGCTGGCTGCCTGGATGGACTGCTCAATTTATCAGCTGATGGTCTGATCACTGATGCAGTCACGCTAGGCGAGGATATGGAGTCGTGTTTATCTGTTTTTTTAGAAGAAGAGCTCCATGAGCCTGAAGATCTGTCTGAACCTTGCGACTGTGACTTGCGTTTATGTTCTTCATCAGAATCAGAACTCCCACTACTTTTTCGTGCTTTCTTTTCAGAAGAACGAGTTGATGACGATGGACTCGAATTAAACAGTTTGGAGCTGCTTTCAGTTTTGGAGTGTGTACCAGATTTCCTTGAAACAGATTCCGAATCCGGGGAATGTCTCTTGCTGTTTTCAGAGTCATATGTTCTTCCGCTGGACCTCTCAGATTTGGAATATTGAGCTTTTTTGTCCAACTCTGACAAACGAGACAACTCTCCAGACTTCGAATCTTTGTGCGATTTCGAATAAGATGACTTTGGGTCTTTCTGAGAGCTAGAGCGGGTGGATGTTCTGCTGGTGTCACTGCCGCGAGTACGTGTTCTCCGATGATCATCCTCAGAGTCTGAGCTGTCTCTAGATCTGCGGCCAGCTCGAGAGCGTGAACTTCGGGACTCTTTATGGGGGGAGCTCCGATGTGATCTCCGATCAGACTCATGATAGTGTGACCTATCAGATCTTGACTGCCTCTCAGATCTTGATCGCTCTGATCTAGAATAGGAAGAACTTGTTCGAGGACCCCGAGACCTGGATCTTGAACGGCTCTTGGTTCTCCTCCGGTCCTTGTCAGAGCGGGAAGACCGCGTAGATGTCCGTCTATCTTCGCGGTCTGACTTAGAATGACTGGGAGCCTTTTCACTTCTCTCATTTCTAGATTTCGTATCCGATTCTTCAACCTTGGAACCTGAAGGCAGCTTTTTAACTTCCTTGGTCTGACTTTCGGATTTTACTGAACTTTTAGGATCTGCAGACTTTTGGCTGGAGGATGTCCGCACAGAATCCCCATCTGATTCTGAACCAGGTAGTGTACTGTCAGACTGGTATGGGCCCTTTTTACCATCTTTAAGCAATGTGACACCAGGACAGTCTTTGTCCTCTTTCCCAATATGGGAAGAATGAGTTGGTCCAGACAAACTGGAATCCTGCTTTGCCACTGTTTTTGATTCTGTGACAGTAACGCCAGGGTCATCAACATGGGGCACTGATGGCTCAGTTTCAACTCTAGATATAGACTGGACTTGGACCTCCATCTCTGGAGGCACCTCCTCCGATAAGACACTGGCTCTAGGACCCTCTTCAATGACAGACACACTAAGAAACTGCTTCTTAAAGTGCATCTTCACCAGGTCCACTCTAGGCCTCAGCAGTGGAGAAATGAAAGCTTGATGTGAAACGGTTTCTGGTGCAGGGGTGGAAACCCTTGGTGCATCAGTTTTATCGTTTTTACTTTCAGCAGGCTGCCCTGCTTGATCTGGAGGGGGTGAGGTTACTGGAGGGGGTGAGGTTACAGGAGGGGGTGAGGCTACAGGAGGGGGTGAGGCTACAGAGGAGGGTGAGGATACAGAGGGCAGAGGGGACTGGGCTTCGCTGTTTCTGTCTGGGCTCCCTGGGGCCGGGAATATTGGCGGTAGCGGCTTCTTTATCTGGCTGAAGCTGAAGGACACCTTCTGTCGACCCTGCTCCTCCAGGTTCACCAAGGACTTGGTACCCTTGGGAACGAGACGGTTTGACAGTACCACTCGGGGGGCAAGGCCTTTAAATATGACTGTCTTCGAGAGGCTGTCCACCTTCATCTGCAAACAACAAAAACATGTCAAAACTAATTTACCAGTGCAAATGCAACAACCAACAACTCTATTGTCATGCATCATGTGTGCTGACTGATTAGGACATATCCATGTACAACCATGATATGACGGCAGTGTAGAATCACTTACCGATCCATTCCCTCCATCCGCGCTGTGTTGGCATATGCGGAAGAGGGAAATAAAGAAAATTAGGCCTGGTGATGCAATGGTAATTCAAGAATCATGTGAGGACCAAGCATTGAAGCCATAGCCTTAAGGTTGTTAATATATACAAGTAACCTAGTGCAACAAAGGCAATCTTATGGCATCCACCACACACAGTGCTAAAGGAAATTATTACTGATGTGATGGCATCTTAGTGGTTAAATTAATTCTGACTTCCAAAATAAGACTTTGATATGAATTAGGCTGCCAGGACACAACTGGGTTAGATGGCCCTACGGGATTCCTCTCTGACCGTGACCTTCACCACTCCACCATTCTATGGTAGCTGATTTGGGAGGGGTCTTCACTGCTCTGACAGTCTTACTGGGAAGGACAAAAGATGACTGTTTTGGCCAGGCTAGGCCTGTAAAATGTATTCAGGTTAAAAAAAAACATCACCAGTGAGGTGGTCAATAAATGTAAGGTTTAGAAGGCTCCGTAGTTTAAATCTTTAAAAGGGTAGACCATAAACAATATGATCCTTGCTGTTCACTGTACCACTGAAAGATTGCCAGATAAAATGTACATTGTGGAGAAGTGCTTCAACAGAAAACCTATATTCAACTTGTCATTTCAGAGGTAATAAGAAACAACTGTGGGTGTCCAAGAGCATACTGAGTAAAATGGACACACAAGTATGCCGGCTAAATGGCCTAGAGCCTACTATGTCTTTTTGGGCAAGACGTTTTTGGATAGCATGACAACATGACACACACATCACACATCATATTACACACCAAACACATGTTTACAGCTATCCCAAAGTCATGTTGGGGCCCATCAGTCCACCTGTCCTATTTATAATGTGCAGTTAATCAGTACATTAAAGTCTGATTTACATGGCTATGTATGACATATGATGACTGAACCAAAACAAGGTGGACAGTTTCCTTCGATCTGGGCAACTTAAATGTATGGCCGAGGGATAGATCATCATATTTCTGACCAGCTATTACAGTTAGGCCTTGGATCATGTACTAACATGTTCATTATGATCATTTTGCATGGATCACCATATTTCATAATAATTTCATCTTTATGTTTTTACTTCACTTACTTAGGTTACATAGCTTACTGAAACTAAGATGTCGACACTGCCATTACAACCTCACCTACAAGTTCAGAGAGCTGGGACTGTACAGTGATTAGATTTCAATGTATCACAACACATCAGTCTTTTTCATTCATTTCACATATTTCCTAATGAATTAGGAGAATAGAATATTTTTCTGGTTTTAAGGAGACAAATTAGACACTCAGTCATCACCACCAATGGGTGAAAATGGTGTTATGGCTTGATTGACACAAACACCTGGTTCAATCCACATGGACTAAATGCAGGGACGTCAACATATCACTTGACACCACACAACGCAGAACACAGAAGGGCAGTACCTGAAATCTGCATTCACCAGCCCATCCATTTTGAGTTGAATGAGATGCAAGCAGCCCGGTGGGAACAGCGGGTCGGGAGAAGACACGTTCAGAGCAAGCTGTCCGACTTAAGGAGACACCTGTGAGTAAAATACACATTAGCCCATCACACACACCAAAGAAAACAAAGTCGTTGCATCAAGCCATGTTAATGCTTTATGACCTGCAGTTCTTATAACTTTGTGAACCTGTACCCCACCACCAACACCCATCAAAAAAAAAGATTCTGCAACATAAACATGCACCCTGTCATAACCACCCTATGGTAGGTTGTAGACCAGGAGCAATTTCATGCATATCATACAAATGCACTTGGAGAATAGATGCAAAATCTTAGGAGTCTTAGGAGTAGGAGGTGAACAGAGAATCAGTTAAGCATAACGTAAAATAGGGCTGGGGGAGAATGATATGCTAAGCTGTCGCCAACTATCTGATTTTTTATGGTCGTGAAAAATTCTGCTGAAGACCCTCTATGACCCGATGACATTAAACAACCTCTCTCCAGCATACTACATGTTAGGAACTTCTTGTGCCATTTCCAATTGTTTCTTTTTTTAATCATACGTAAGCTCTTCCTTGTTCAACGATTTCATGAGAACTATGAAAGTCGATAGGGTGTCACGCCATTATACGTGCATGCTCATGTGCCCTCCTTATAGGGAACATTCAAAACATCTCAACTGGAATCCTTTGGGTAGATTCGATGTTTGCATATTTCTGAACACAAAAGCACAACCTAAAAATGTGGTAAAAATTAAACTATGTTATCAGTGATAATATCCTTCTGTAGCTGACATTGGTAGCTACCTTTTGTTTAAATGAGAAAGAGAGAAGCCATTGTGATCTTGCCATACACCATCTAACTAGCTACTCTAGCCAAAGACCTGACAATCAGTCACCTAGTATCCACGTACTGCTTAAAGATTATCACATATGAAAGAAATGCAAAAATGTACGACAAACACGTATACAATAACTACAAAATCTATCAAATCGTTTGAGTTGGCAGCACCTTGCAAATTGAAATGTAGCACATCGTGGAACACTGTTTGCTAGCTAATGTCGGGTCAGCCATAGGGCCGGAGGTCTAACGTTATATGGCGACTACGTTTTAGGAGTGGAAGTATTACAACATTGTGTTGACCGCAGTGTTTCAAGTGTGCCTAATAAAATACATTTTAGTCTGAATTATGCAACAACCAAACAAACGGTTCTATGTAGATTTGCCCTCTTGTCTGTTTCCCTCTTAAGACGTCATCAAAGCGAGCGAGTACAGAAATTTATGGCGTGGATCTAGCAAGGCCTGAAAGCAAAGGCCTGCAGTAGTCCTGTTCATCTTGAGCATTCTACTTTGGGATAATTTCTACAACCTATTTATTGAATATAAACGCATCAGATCAGATACCGTTAATAAAGTGCTACTTTAAAACTTCAAGACAACTGATAGTGGATAGCTGTTGGTTTTCATAGCTAAAAATGAAACGAGATGTTGTCCCAGCTACATTAACCTGTCCAACTTCCAAACGCATTCAAATGTGTTACAAACAATACTTTCTCGGTGTGATTTTAAGTTTACGTTGTTTAGTATTCAACCAACTCTGTAATAGCCTTTATAAATTATGTTGTATATAAGGACAATGTCTGATTACGTTACTACGGGAATAAACTAACGTTAGCTAGCTAGCCAACTGTTAGGTGGGTTAAATAGCTGTCGATAGCTAGCTTAGGTAACGTTAGCAACCCTGCTACCGTAACCAAGCTAAACATTTGGGAGACATGTTGTTTTTCTTGTAGCTAGTTAGCCATTGAATGAGATTTCTGCCTGAGATAAAGAATTTATGCCATCAGAGAAAGGGTCGGATACTTACTTTGAATAGAGCTCTGGGTCAGAAAAGTCCTCCATCTTCTAAGTCCGTTCCAAACAGTTTATTTGCTTGGTTAAAACACATTCAGCAATAGCCACCGACGTCAAATCCACACGGGTACCGTTGACTGATCAAAATAAAAAATAACTCCAGGTTGAAAAGTTAGCTAGCTAAGTTAACGATAACGTCAACCTAGCCATCAAACTCACTGAACCTTAGTTGATGTGACGTTAACCTCAGCCAATGTTAGTCCCGAATCAGGTTGCCAAAACGGTGCACACTCATCAGTTGATCACCGTGGTACTATCTGTAAAACAAATGTGTTCATGAAAGGTAGCTAGCGTTAGGTAACGACCGAGCTATCTCTATGATAAACGAGAACAATCTGGCTAGCTAGCTATACGCTTCAGGCTGATGGTGTAGCTTAGCTAGCTAGGCTAGGCTAGTGAGGTCTGAGGCTAGGTACAACACACTCCCGACGACTCCTCCTCTCCCATCGAACCCATGCCATGACGAGAATGGTGACAGGGAAGTGAGTTTTTATCTGATAGAAATCTAACGTTACCTAACTTTCCTTTCGTTGAACATCAGTTGGAGAGCTTCAAGCATAGATGATTTAGGACCACGGCGCGAGACACTGAATGGTTTTGAATTGCCCGCATTGAAGACGGCAGGTAACTGGAAGTGGGAAGATGCCTTTAGGGGCCGCATTGGGTTTCACTGATGCCGGTATAACGTTAGTCATCAAAGCTGTGACCTTTGCAATAATTTAAAACAACAAAAAAACACTCTTGAATAAAGGTGCTGTACGAGGAGATATGCTCACCGTCTTTAAGTGCACATGTGCTTTGAAGTTTGGCTGGCGATATAGTTTTAAAAGTGCACACGCGATTAGTGTACAACATAACGCACTCTAATTTCTTGTCAGTTGACCTAATACTGGCAGTGATGTCGGCCGTGATACTTCAGGTGGGTCAATGTGGAAATCAAGTGGGCCTTGAATGGTGCGAGATGCTGTCAAAGACCTCCGAACAATGCGGACATGGGTGAGTTGGATGTAGGGAACAAAAACGAATTAATTGAAATGCTAGGTACCTCGACCACTCCACCCACACGCTGTCGCTTTCTTGCTGACACACACTTGTTGCTTCATTTGATAGGTCTCCTTACATCACGAAAGAAGGCACCTTGGCAGTGGTCTGTGTAGACAGTGATCCCAAGGTTTTGAGAAGAGCTCAGCGGCTGGTTAGGAATAAGTGAGCCTACTCTGAAATTCGATCAAGTCTGTTACAGTTTTCATTTTCAATAGGCTAACATTCAAACTGTGTTTGTTCAACAGAACGTTACTTGAGTCCAATATTGTCCAAGGAAAAGGAGGCAGAGGAAACAACTGGGCTTATGGTGCGGGTCACTTAATTGCAGAGAAAGTGATTGGAGTGATTAAAAAAACTACAGTCAATTTCTAATTCCTAAGTGCCCACTAATTACATTTTGTCTTTATTTTGCTACTGCATCTAGTGTTTTGATCAGACCTCTAGTATAAAGGAATGAGCACAGTATTTGAGATCAGAATGGGAAATAAAAATGTAGAAATAACAGCTTTTCCCCAAAACATTAATACAAGGCTACCATGGACACTGGGTTGAAGAGGGTGATCAGCTGCTCCAACAGGCAATGGAGGCTGTGAGGCAGGAGGCAGAGAGACGTGATTACTATGGTGGAACTATAATGTTGCACAGTGTCAGTGGAGGCACGGGATCTGGTGAGCGCCACAGAATCACATCAAGCCTTTGATCTTATTGGTCTTTGGATCAGTTCATCATATACTACATCAGCAAATATGGACAAAGGGAGTAAGCACAATGAGATATGATGTATTTAGGTAAACATTGGTGTAACAGAATGTGCTGTATTTTAATAGGGTTATGATCTACAATACACAGGGTTCTATTAAACCCAGATTTACTGACTTCATAGATGTGCAGGAAAGTGTTCTGATAACCTTTTTTTAGATGTTATAATGTTATGTAACTTAGTGGAGAGACTTCAGTTCATTCATGTGTTCCATTTCATGTCTTATTTGCGAGTCTCAAATAATCAAAGTCATTTGTGATGTTCTTGCTCTGGCAGGACTGGGCTCACGGCTTTGTGAGGAGATTCGTGCAGAGTTTCCTGTGAGTCACATTCTCACAGTCTCTGTGGTCCCCCATCAGAGTGGAGAGAGCCCACTCCAGCACTACAACACCCTACTGAGCCTGGCTGCTCTACACAGGTAGGTCTTGCTGATGAATATACAAACATATACCGATACTGTTTGTTGCAACATGCAAGATATTATTTGTCATTTTGTTTGATTTAACAGCCAATTCAATTTGTACACCAGATACATTTTTTTGTTTTTGTTTGGGAGTCTGTGATATTTAAATACTTCCAAAAATGCAGCATTAAACTATTTCCAATTAATGACAATGGGCCATGTTTGATTAAACACGTCTGTGTGCTTTTTGTAGAAGTTCTGATGCCATCCTCCTCTTTCACAATGACCAGGCCCTCAGCTACAGCAGGGACCTACAGAAGAAGGTTTCCGGCACATTTGGACTTTCTAGTGGTCTGGCGCAAGGCACTCTTTCATTCATGAATAAACATATTGTCTCATGTATCGCTGGACTTCTGCTACCTGTTCACAACCTCACAACAGCCAGGTAATAACAGACCAGTGCTTATATATATAAATGTGTTACAACAACACAGATATTATATTATATTTTGTATTTCATTTTATTAATGCAATGTCATTTCAATATGTTTTGCTAATATATTTAAGTGGCATTAGCTAACATTCTTCTACCAATTTCATGAAAATGTATTATCATTATTGTAGGCCTAATGAAAATCTTGTAGTTAAATTTATTCTTGAAAGATGTCACTCTTTCTGAATACCTAGAGTCATTGCGCAACCCTAGTTAATTCCACTATGACTGATGAATGCATGCTTGCTTGTGTGCAGCAATTGGAGTTTAGGTGTGGAGCCTTGGGAGCTGATTCGGTCTGTGTGCCCAATGCCTGCAGCTAAACTCCTGTCCATCACCCAGGCAGGCTCCAGGTCTGATCTCATCAATGCTTCTGCCCGTCTTTAATGCAGTTCAAAATTTAGGTAGCTCAAGTACTTGTACTTCATAACCAGATTGTAGAAAGAGAATAGGAGAGAATGAAGTATAATTACATTAAGTGCAATTTAAATGCACTGACTGTAAGCCTGTGTTTTACTATTACTTGAAAATAGTAGAAACCTGATGCTGTGTATGACCTAGGTTGTGCGAACAAATATTTAACTTTTTGTCATGTTCTCTCTTCAGAGAAAAACTGAAATGGGACAGTTTGGCAAGCAGCACTCTCCAATCTGTACCACAGGTGTCTCTCGCAGGGAGATCTGTATCTTTTTTAATGCAGAGAAACAAAAACAATATACCTGCATCTACCTGGATTCTGATTTCAGATCCCATCTGGGTTGTTGTTTGCCGCATGGTGGTTCAAGATCATTACACGCTAAAATAAACCCCTTTCCGCTAATTATAGCGTGTTTGTCAGAAAAAGGCTGCATAGCAAAAGACATGCGTCTTTTATTAGCTTTTTTCTGTTCAGCAAACTAATCCTTCAGACAGACCCTCCTTATCAGTTGAATTCAGTACACCAGTCGGGCTGTTCTTGCAGTGGCAAGAGGTGACCAGGACAACTCTTTTATAATGTCCAGTGCACTAAATAAACTAAAGCGAGGACATCGTTGTGTAGCATGGAACCCCTTCCCCGTCGATCACTGGACAGGTAATCAATGATCATCAGAGGTTTTATTGAATATTATAGAATAATATATTGTATAATAGTGTGTGTAATTCTGTGCTTATTTTCAGATCCTTGTAATGAGGTTTGTTTGTCACCAAATGCACACCTTCTTACGGTTTGCTCCAATCACAGCAGTGTCACCTCTTTGCTCGATCACGTGGTGCACCGAACAAAAGAGATGATTTGTGTGCGAGCTTATCTACACTGGTATGAACGCTATGGTGTGGAGGATCAAGACTTTCAGCAGGCTGTGGAAACTCTCCTGAAAGTCGTGGAGGAGTATGATGCACATTGACATCAGTTCAGCACTGTCGTAGACTGTATTTTCAGACAAAATCACTTGCAAAAAAACATAACAAACGAATTGGTGAAACTATAAAATAATGTAAAAAAGCTCACACTACTGGAAAATGCTTGTCATCATTCTTTTGTGGCACTTTCTTTTGTATTCCTACTATTGCTTTTTTTTATTCAGTGGGTTCTGTGACCCTGTGTTTGCACCTACATGAGAATTATAGAGTTGTAATTTAATTCTGTGTCTATTAAATATACAAAAAATGACCTTACAGTGTTGTATTCAGGTTTATTTAGTTAAAAGCGGGATGTTTAGTTTTCTGGGAGCCATTAAGTTCATCATATAGGTTTGTATTAGCACATTGACTGCATCAAGGCACCATTGCAGGAAATAATATTGCCTTAAAGAGGGCTTCGAAATAGCTTCGCCTTTTCATTCAGCCCAGAAGAGCATACTACTTGGGTGTTTATCACGGTAAGACATTTTATAAGGAGTAGTGGACATCCAAATCACTTACAAAGTTCAGTTAAAAAATGTATCAACGTTTTGCACGATATATATACCTGTTGTGCTGCTAACTACCCTAGATAACCACAGTCTATATTGCAACTGTGATTTTTTTAAATTTTAGCAGACTCTTCTTGCAAATAACCACATGAAATGAGAACGTAGCCTATTAGCTGAACCTATTATAGGTGTTTGTTGTTTTTTTTATAATTTCCCCCCATTTAATCTGTTATAAATCACAAAATCCAGGAAATTGCATTTCTTTTCAAGGACCACATACCTGAAAAAGATACATATTTCCATGGATACTGCTCATGAGAAATAGTGCACCCTATACATTACTATGTAAAGACCTGCAGTAGCTGTGTTTCCATTACCGGGCCAAACACGGGCAAGCCAGTGCGTGCGAAAGCAAGTTGCATCCCCAGAAGCAACCGTTGTAAATGTAACCTTTGACTCCGTAACAGTTTGGAAGACCTACACTATATGGCCAAAAGAGGCCAATGTAGAGACCTGACTATCACACATACGAGCTTATTGGACATCCCATTCCAAAACCATGGGCATTAATATATAGTTGGCCTATACCCTTCCTACTTACCGTTGACTGGGGCTGATCTAGCAGGCCTGAAAGGGCTGGGCTTACTCAGGGTTCACACCCATTTCAAACCTTTACATGACTTTTCAAGGACTTTAATTCAATTTCCATGACCTTTCACAACCTAGAAGTACACAACATTGCTTGTACGATTATTTTTCCGTTAGGAGCACGTATAGTTTTTTAACTTTAAATTCTATAACGGAAAAAAAAACTAAAGAGTGCTCGACTTTTATTTTGAAGAAAGAGAAAGACCAACGGTGGCCATATATTGAAATGTACACGCAGTTGCTCTATCAGCTCGTGTAACTTAACCAGAAATACGGGTTGATAGTAGATGTTGCAGCAGGTTTTCAGGCCACCCGCTTCCACAATTGTACAACGTATTTGCGGAATCGATCAACCTGCCAAGAAAGTTTTTTTTTATTCGAGATCAGCGTAAGTGCTTTGCTGATTTTTTGAACAGCAAAGGTTTCCTTGCCTAGTTAGCAAAAAAGTAGCTAGCTGACGTTCATACATGTATATTGAATACTCCAAGCTAAGCATGAGGGCCGAACGAATTTAGGCTAACGTTTTTTATTTACATCTGAACTGACTAACATCTATTCCAGGTCCGTTTCAATCAGAAAATTAAATGTTCTGGAAAACGATTCTTACGATATTCATCCTTATTTAACGTTAATCAAACTGGGTTGAGCGATACTTTAACACGAACGTTTCTCTAACCTACCAAACATGGGTTGCTAAATTTAGTTTGGCTAACGCTATTACCCGAGCACGAGAATGCCAATATTTTTAGTGTAACGTTACTGTGCTTTCTTTGTTCTCTGTCTAGACTAGACAACATCGTGTTAACATTTTCAGTTGAAGACACCGTGGTTAGGCTATCAGGGTACGGTGATGCTCATTCCTGTGGCTGCCTGAGATTTAAGGTCTCAGGTCTGGCGTGCGTGTCTTACTGTCAAACATGGCAAAACTGTTCTTTGCAAAGGTTTTCTTTGACCGTCGACAAGTTCTCAGTTAAGGGTCTGAGAATATATTCTTGTGCATGTAATACATGCAATTGCGGGACTGGTGTTTGATCTGTATGCGCGCCTATGTATGTTGGCATAAGGTAGCCATTTGAGTGGTATTCCCCGGTACTTAGCCGGTGTAGTGAAAGGTGTCATCTTTTGACATGCAGTTTGAAACAGGACGTTGTTCTTCTTGCTCCGTGCTCAACCATTGAACTTAGTTTGTCTGCGAAGAGGATTCCAGTCTGTTACTATTATTGCCTAGGTTCTGTCTTCACAGCTGATGAGCAATGCCTAAGCATGTGTTTTCTGGCCCATTTGAACTTGGACAATCTGCATTCTTAAGGCATTTCTTTATTATGGATCCCATGAACAAATCACAGGAATTGGGGTTTTTGCCATTATTACGTTTGACCTTGGAAATTCAGGCCTGTAGGGTTGAAATTGGGTGGAGTTTTGTTCAGGCCCCTTTATGGACACAGGGCACATGCTCAAATGTGTATCTATCTACTACCTTGACAGGTAGCTCTGCAGCCATCTGTAATTCAAGTGACTATGTTTACATGCTGACATACTGATGCTCATATGCCCAGATGCATAACAACGCACAGCTTTTGGTGAAACGAAGAGCAGTGAAATCCAATGGAGGTTGGAAGCTTGCTAGTGTTCGCCTTTTTTGGGTCTTTTCTACAAAATGGATTTTGTTATGGTAGTTTTTGAATGTGTGCCCCTTGGAGGTCTACGGGTGGAGCCAGATGTCCCTTCATTTTATCAACACCAATCTTTGTAGTTTGTCTGTGTTGGCTCAAAGGCAAAGTTATCATTGCCTCTTGTGACTTTGGAGATTCATATTTTTCTCTACTGGACTGTTTGCTACTAGGATATAAGATTCTGAATCTGATTATATACATATATAATCTTCTATTGATTGGGCCTATGGTGGCAGGACTGCAAAGAGGATGTCCGTTACCTCTGGGATAATAGTTTTCCTGTTGTTTGCCAGTTTTAAGAGCTGATAGTACATCACTCAGCATCATTATACTAGCCAATGGTGTCTAGTGTCATCTGGAAGTATCTGAATGATGGTTACACCCATAACTACCCCTATGCTACTGGGGAATACTGGCAATGTATTGTGCGTGGTCCTGCTGTGTAATCGACATTTCATTGTTGCTCCGTAAATAGGGTGAGGAGTGTGTTGTGAGGGATTTAGATCTTTGGGTCTTTGTAGTGTTTTGTAGTGCTTGGATGTAACATATTTCTGCCAATGGTACCTTTCTGGAGTGTTTGTAAATGGTTCTCTGTGGGTATGAGGTGCTTCCATGTGGGCATGGTTTGATTTGGCTTTGGTGTGTTATGCTACCTACATAACATGTATTTGGATGAGGGAGTTACAATGAATACAACATACATTACACTTAATGTGTATTTTCATGGGAAAATATTTGAGGTGAAATTGTTTTTGTGAAGACAAACACAGAATGGCAATTTTGTATGTCATTGTGAGGAGAATTCTATCCTGGGACTGGTGCATTGGGAAACTCAATGTCACAACTCCCTCACCTGTTTGCCAACTGAATGAAATTAGCCTTTTAGCTTGTATGAAATGGACAACTGCATGTTGTTTTGAGACCGAAAACAGAATGCATCCTCAGGCTTTTATGGAATTATCAAAGTATTTGCTATGTGGAAACCAATTAACATAGAGAAAGTTGTTGGAGGCTGATGGATGATTCTGCATGAGCTGGAAGGATGCTTTCAGTTTAACTAACTTGCTCACAGTTTGGGCGGCTTGGCAGGATATTGATCTATCCTTTGTGAATTTCTAAAAAATCTATCCTCAAGGTTTCATTTAACTGTTGGTTCAGTGTAAATGCAGTGGATTTGGTTACACTGTAGAAAAAGTGTTGTTTAATGGTCAGCGTTTAGCTAATCCTGCTCTACTCAAGTGTGTTTGGTCTGGTGCTGAGACAGCATAAAGAAGAAGGTCCTGGAAGTTGGTGTGGTGGCTTTGTTGCGTCACCAATAATGCTGTTTTGTATGCCTCTCTGTCTGCAGGTGCTGTTGTTTTGTTCTTCGTTATGGCTGTGGTCATCCGATTACAGGGACTCAGAATCACGGCTGGTTCTGAGGATATTCGCAATTTCTTCACTGGCCTCAAAATCCCAGATGGTGGGGTGCATATCGTTGGTGGCGAACTTGAGGAAGCATTCATCATCTTTGCATCTGATGAAGATGCCAGGCGTGCAATGACTCGCTCGGGCGGTTGCATTAAGGGGTCTCCTGTTAACTTACTGCTGAGTAGCAGATCGGAGATGCAAAAGGTTCTTGAGGCAAGCACTAAGAAGCCAGAGGGCAATAGTAGGAGGATGTACAAAGACAATGGTCGACCTGCAGAAGCTGAACCATTGTCTTTTGGTGGGAAACTTTCCATGGAGCGACCAAGAGCAGATGGGAATCTTCACCCAGAGACTGGAAATGGGTCACTTTCCAGTGGGAGACGCAGTCAGATAAGGCAACCTGGACCAGATAGCAAAGATAACGTGTACTTGCATTTGTTCGGCATGCCGTTTTCAGTCACGAAGGACGATGTCCTGCAATTTTTTGAGGGATTGCGGGTTGATGACATAATTCTTATGAGAAATAATCGTGACATGCTAAACGGTTCTGGCATGGTGAAATTTGCAACAAGCCAGGATGCTGCTGAGGGTCTGAAGAGGGACCGTGAATACATTGGATCTCGGTACGTTCGCGTCAATCCAAGTGCTGAGAAGCAGTGGTTGGAGGCAGGTGGAGGCAGTGAACCAGCCATAGACCCCACTGAGTACAGTCCCAAGCCAAGCCCTTCGTACACTTCAAGAAAACATGTACCTGATCGCCCGAAATCACGCTCACCTGTGGCATACCGTTCTCGATCTTCCTCTCCTTCTAAGGAGGAGTTTTGTGTGATGGTAGAGAACATTTCTTATGCTGTGGAGAAGAGGGACATAAAAGGATTTTTCCACCCCATTCCCTTGAAGGATGATCAGATCATTCATGTAAACGATAAATATGGGAAAAGAACAAGGGCTGCTTTTGTCTTGTTCAGTGGTCTAAGGGACTATTGTGCTGGCCTGTCTCGCCACAAGGAACAGTTGGCCAACAAAACCGTGACTGTATCTCCTATTTCTAAAGAGAAGATGATTGCCATGCTGCAGTCAATGAACCAGCAGCTAGATGACCAAAAGAGGCTCAGACATTCAGGTCAAATATCACCATCCCCCAGCAAAGAGGAGTTTGACTCAGACAGAGTTTGCCTCTATGTGCGCAATCTCCCTTTTGATGTTCGCAAGGTGGAGATTATGGACTTCTTCCATGGCTTTAGAATTTCAGAAGATTCCCTTATTCTGCTCCGAGATGAACATGGAGCTGGACTTGGTGAAGCACTGCTCATTTTTCAAACTGAAAACGAGGCAGTGATGGCACAGTCTCTGAATGGGCAACGTTTTCTGGGTTCAGAGGTAATGTTGAAATGCATCTCCCGGGCTCAGATGCGAGAGTTTGGTATATCTGACCCAAAAGGTTTTGGCCAGAATGACATTCCAAGGGAAACTGGTGAGGTGAGATATCCGGCAACGCAAGATCGCAGACCTAATTTCTCTGCAGACGAAGTGTACATGGATGCCTTGGCTCCACCAGACATCCACCCACACCATCATGATATGCCTGTTCACACTTTTGGGCGAAGAGGAGGCCAGTATGACCTACAGTTAGATCACCCTGACGCTTTTGGAGGCAGAGGAGAGGGCCCCTCGAATCAAGGCTTTGGGCAATCTGGGCAGCAGTTTGATAAACCCAGCTGTGTGAAGCTTTCAAATCTGCCAGCACAGATCAAAATTGACGAGATCTATGATTTCTGCTATGGCTACAGAGTGATTCCTGGATCTGTGACAGTACAGTGTGACAGACGTGGTTTGAATGGTTCTTCTACAGTTGTGTTTGAATCACACCGTGAAGCATTAACTGCTGTTAAAGAATTGCATGGAAGGCCCATTGGGAAGAGAAAGGTCTCAGTGAAGTTTGAATGAGAGTTATTATAGCCAGATATGAAACTGCAAATCTAGAGTAATATTTGTATTGTGGCAATTGTGTATTGTTGATGTTTGGGCTCAAAGACAAGTATGTCAGCTTGGTTTTAGTCTTTAGATTTTAGTTGTTTAATATGGAAAGATAAACTGTGCATATGATGCAGTAATTTTCATGTACAAGTGGTTTTTCAAATGTATGATTTTTTTTTTCATGTTTATTGCCTCACAACAAAATGATTAGTGGCCACAGTTAAGTAATGAATGAAGAATTATCAATGTTATGTTTGTATCAGCATAGGATATGACATGGCGTGCTCTAGTAAAGACCTTTATTTGAATGTCTGGTATGTTTGATGATTTTTATCCTGATATCATTATCATAGCTGGACTTTTGATTTTTTTTCTCAACAGGTAATGTTAATAGTAACAATAATAAGAAGGGAACATATAAAGTTGTTATCATAAAAGATGAGTTTAAATTAAGTTCAAATTAATTGGGTAACTCATTCCACTAAGATTCCATACTTGGATTTAGACCTCTTGATCTAGAGAGAAGCCAAAATCAAACGACGACACAACCTCGAGAAGCTTAGGTGGTCATCAGTCATGTTATTGCAGTTTCTTACAGGTTTAGTTTGGCCCAAATAGAATTTTTGAACTGAGAAAGTAACTGAAGCATTTTTGGCTAGGATATCAGGCTATGTGATTATGCGACGATGGATGTTACTAACATGGGTCTTTAAATGTTGTCACAGCTGTGGTACGGTTTTATCTCCTAAAAGATGATCCAGTCTACCCTATGCTAAAGGGGATAAGAAAGGAAGCATTGAAGCTCCTTTCCTAAGCATTTAAAGAATTCAACTAGCTCTCATCGTGGCTGCCGCTTAGATATTTCCGGGTCATTTCACTCAATTAGGAACCTTCCTAAGCAAGAAACCATCCGACCACAGCCCATGCCTTGCGCTCTCATTGGCTGCAGTTCATCACCACTCACTGCCAGTCACAACACTTCACTTTCTGACAGGTGAAGATATTTAGCCTGCCATGGAATAAAAATAGGGACAAAATAATTGTGTCTTTTTCACAATTTGTAACTGAAAAAATTATTTGCACAAATTCCCAATATTACAAATGTATCCTACAATTAAAAATCCATCCTACTCTTACCAATCTATTCTGTGGGTACAAATCTATCCTACAGTTACAAATCTATTCTACAGTTTAAAATGTATTCTACAGGTAGGCCTACAAATCTATTCTACAGGTACAAGAACCTTTGAGTCACTTTTGGCATCTCCTGAATAGCCAACAGGGATGCTCAGGTTTGGCTATCCAATCAGGAATATTGTTGCAAGCAGATCATTTAAAATAGTGGTTCAACCAAACAATGTCGTGCAGTTATTTTTCCTGCAGTCTGTCATGGATCCCACTGCACAGATGATTCCTTCTGCCAAAGCAAAGGTGAGTTATCTAGTCTTGCTAACTAGATATGTAGTGAACTGTCATAATAAACGAGCTTCAGTACCTAAATGTACTTTCAATTCTAGCATTGCCAGAGCTTGACATTTGCAACTAAATTGCGCAAACGAAAATGTATTTGGGTGTGAATAAAAGCAGTGTTAACAACTTTGATGAGAGTGCTGCTGCAGCATCCTCTGTGGATACCAGTCCTCTTATAGTCCAGGCAAAGTAACTCATTTTTTCAGCATAAATCATTTCTATGAGGTGTCCAGAACAACATACTAAAAGTCCTAAGAAATCCTATTTGAGGAAATATGTTAATCAATCCGAGATGTGTGCTAATAATGCCAGGCAACAATACACCCCAAAAATGTTTTTTTTTCCTTTACTCCTATCAAAATAAAACTTTAAACAATGAAAGTACCCATGAAAAGTAAAAAAAATGTTTGTATTACAAGTTTCTTTGAAAATGAATTTTAATATGCAAATGAGCTATACACTAATCAAATATGCCCAAAAATACACCCAAATGGGCTTATTTTTTTCCTTTACTACCACAATAAAACTTTACATAGTAAAAGTATACATGAAAAGTAACTTTTTTCGTATTACAAGTTTCTTTTGAAATTAATTTGAATATGCACATGAGCTCCACACTTATTGAATATTTCCTAATTTGCATAGGCAGAAACACCATACCCCTGGCAGGTACTACCAAGCCAGGCAGTTTTCAGGTTAGAGCCCAGTCTAAAAGCAGCATTGCCATCACCCATTGGCAGTAGGATGTTTGGATGAAGATTGGGCCTATGTATTTGTCATACAAATGAATGGTGTTTCTGCCTATGCAAATTAGGACATTCAATAAGTGTGGAGCTCAAGTGCATATTCAAATTAATTTCAAAAGAAACTTGTCCTAATGTATACCAAAGTCTTCTTCCACCTTGATAAGAAAAGGAACACACTTACAATATGCCAAGATGTTTTTATTCCACAATTATCTCAAATAAATATTTGAATATATACTGTATATATACACACACAAAATATTGCATCATTTGAAAAAAATGCAAGGGTGCCAATATTTTTGGCTACAACAGTAGGTGGCAGTTTCAGACATCAGGTGCAGGTGAGGTCATTGAATGTGAAAACGTCCAGTACCTAGGGAGTATCCAGACAATACCAAAGTGTTCTGTAAGTACTGGCCTTGGGTAACCCCCCACCCCACCCTTAAGGTTTCTTCCTGTTTTTTCCCCTGACCATTGCTTTATGCTTCCCCTCAAGGCTTAGGCCACAGCTCTGTAAAGCACATTAAGAGAAGCCAGGCAATATAAATAATTAAAATTGAATTTAACTTCCAAAAGAGGTGCAGAGGGTAAAGAGGTGCATATTTTAAGTAAACAATGCTTATTAAAATGCTACACTTTAGGTCAAATATTGTCTTAGACAATTGAAAGTTTGTGTAATAGACCCCTTTTGGCAATACATCTTGGAAACTGCAGATTGATTTGACAAAGAATTACGTGGTTTGTGCTTTGTAATATATACCACCAGCATTTAGCCAAAACCTACCACTAGTTTAGAGGAAGAATGCGTACTTTCATTAAAGCATCTTCCAGCAACCATACAATTGACCCAAGAGGTTTCTTTATGGTTTACAGACAACACACAGTCTGCTGTTTTAACCATCACCGGATCTGCACTGACAATATTTGCTTTTGCCTCCTTCCTTTATCTGTGAAATTTGACACTTTCTGGCCCAAAATATTGATTTGGAATTAGAGCGTTAAGTCATGTAAATACAAAATTATATATTTAATTGACAGCTTTTTCGTGACATTTTCGTGGGCTGGGCTTCCCATGGTAGTGCACACTGCATAATCAATCTAGACTCAAATAAAATACTGAAAGTTAAAACTGAACTGTTGACATATCACAATATCATGGTGTGTAGTACAAGGAATTCTGGTCAGTGTAATTATTGTAATGTCAAGACAAAAACATCACCTTATTGTACTGAGCGCATGCGAACCACTGAATGCTCAGTTTCGGAGTGAATACGAACATGTCTACATGGACACAAAATGTTGCTGCAGCACGGACGACAACATTTGCACCATGCGCACTGTGCGGAGACCGTATGCAGACTGTGTCTGCAGAAGTATGCCAACCGCTTTACCCTCACCCGGGTTCGTACACCTGAAGGGGTTACCTCACCCAGCCCAACCCTCCGATGGCATTTCATAGTATAATGAGATTGATGTTTATATAATTAGGCAATGCATCGTCCAGACACTGAGATATGCATGTGAAATCTTTTAAAGGTGTATCTTGAGGTGTGTCTGTTGTTGTCTCTGATATTGACATGTGTCCAAACCCATCATGAGTATGGACACCACTGTTGGGCCTTCAGGAGGTGTCATGGGCCTTATTCAATGGAACAGTAACGAAAGAAGGTGCTCACCTGACAACCTCAGTGAAATGCTGACAAAGGTATCTTTGTTGTTCTTGTTGTTAAGTATTTGGAATGATAGTTGTAGTGCTCTCTTTTGTTATAATTCTTAAGACTAGGTTGTTGGATAGGAGTACTTGCATGTGACAGTGAGAGGTTTAGGCCGCTGTGGAATGAGAAATGTAACATCTTTTCCTGTGTGTAACTAAAAAGGGTTGAATGTTCGGAAAATGTTATAACTTAAAATAATTACAAATGCAAGTTGTCAGATAGCGTCTATTATGTGTGCTACAGATCCAAAAGATTTTGAAGAAAAGAATCACAGGAGATATACCTGTCCTTTACACATAAGATGGTCTGCACAGTACATTATATTATTATTTTTACCTTGCCAATAGAGCGCGCATGCCTGGTGATCATTCTAGGCCCACCTGTAGCCTGCCTGTCTTCTACAATATTCCACTGTGAATCCACGATACTATAAGACTTAGCCAAATCCTCATGCACTACCTTAACCCGCGAATAAATAGGGGTGCATTTCACCACAGAGGCATGTAAACAATAGAGGGTATAAAAGTGAGACAAGCTGAAAGAAATAAAACCAAGATCTTCATATAAAAAATGCAAATGGCGGTGTTAATGATAAGTCGTCGAGTATACGTATAAGCGTATTTTCCTGTAGAACATTGATTGGTTCAGCCCGCCTGAGGTTGGCTACAGGCTGTCTATTGAAACTGCTCAGACAAAAATGTAATAATAAACACCACGAGTTGCTGTCCCATTTGATTTTCACCTCTGCTTTCGAAAACAGTGTCACGAGCTCGACTGCCATCAGCATCAGCGTAGGCATTGGGTTAAAGGGACGCCGACAACAGGCTAGTTGGTGAAGCGTGAGTGACGGCGAGGGAGGGTGTGTGAGAGCGTGTCTCGTGGATGGAGAAGAGACATCATGTGAGTTGAACTTGATAACTGTTCTCTTCGTTTTAATCTGAAGTTGCTCGTTTGATAAATACACGAACAATGCTAACTTGTTTTACATGGTATCTTGATGTAACGTTAACAAGTTTTCCAGACAATACTCGAACCTGTTCAAGCTGTATAGTTAGCTCACATCGGTGATCTACTGCTTCAGTGATGGAGATATAATTTTTACGCAACGTATATGAGCCAAAATGAGGATGGCAGCCATTTATTTTGAATTACTTTGATCCTCAACGTTTCTGGAATGAGGGGAGTTGCATACTGAGATAAATTCGGTAGTGTGCATCTAAAACTGTTTGCTAACTAACGTTAGCTAAGTTTGAAAGGTTAGAAGTCACTTTTAACGTCCTAGTGGCTGAAATCACAGTTGCATCTAGCATGCCTCAACCTCGCCTCCCCATTGTCCACTAGGTTACATGGCACATTTTTGCTCTAGCCTTCATCTTTATGGAAATGTACTAGTTATGGTTTTAATGTAATCGTTCATCAGCATTGTACTTGTACCTCAAAGCAAGGCCACTGCTTTACTCAAAAAAAATTGAAAAGTCGAAACAATTGTGTAACGTTATAAACTTTAATAGCAGGCGACGTGTAACGTTTGTTATATGATCATGTGCCCGGCCGGGAAACAGTGCTCTTAGCAAAACAGTTGTAGCTTACGTAAGAATTCTGATGACATTATATTAGTCTCAGTCAATGACATTTTGTGAATTTGTTGAATTCATTCCAGCCCTGATATCTAAGCACCATCATTCATATCGTAAGAGAAAATGGAAGTCTCGAGGAGGCGGATGAAGCACCTTGAGCCAGCCCGGCCACTTCGTCGCTTGAATACTGATCCAGGTAACTTTTAGAAATCGATGAATGAGTACTATGTATACACACATAAATTAATCTATCTATGTGGAATGACTGCTAACCTGTTTTACTTCATCACAGATCAGCCGAGATACGCAGACCTTGATTCATTTGCACAATCACAGGCCACCTCAGTAAGATGGTTTTATATCTGTAACTGTACTGTTGTTTATAAACTCGTGGTGTTGGGTTTAACATTTAACTTCATTCTGTTTGTTGAGGTATACAACTAAGTTATATTTTATTATGAGTTTTAAATACAGAGTGAGCAACAACTTGTCTAGATTTGTGAAAAGAAATAAAGGAAATGTCAAAGTATCTAGGTTGTAAGATTACACTACAAGCTACATACATTATTCCAAATTGTGCTGACCAGTGTAAGATCTTTTCATATCTCTTGTCTTTGTATCCCATCTTTTTTATAGTTTAATAGAATTGAAGTGGAGCAGTTTTATGAAATTCTTCAGCTACACAGCCAGTGTCTTGCTGCAAAGAAAGGTATGCATGTTTTGATCATTGACAGGATTCATTGATATACATTTTCTGAATGTAAATTAAATCCCTGTTTACTATACTTCTCTGGATTGAGGTAAATAATTCTGCATATTTTTGGTTTCAGAAAGGATATCATATAGCAGGGAATTTCTCCTTCAAGTTGCCAGCTCTCCCATGGCTAGAAGAAGGCCCGATTTCTTACCTGAGCACCCAGTTGTTTTAGACAAGGCGGTAAGAGTTTTCTTTTTTTCCCATGTTCACAATATATACATCACATAACATCATTTAATTAATCCTCCCACTGCTTTCCTCTGTGTTTGTCCTCTGTTAGAAGGTCGGAAGGAGATGGGTGAAGGAAATGCTATGGGCTGCATTCATTTAGACTGGCACTAAAGTCTTTCTCTGACAGTCACAGCTGTTGTGAATTGTGTAAAGAAAAAAAACAGGAAGAATCATTTAGCAGAACCTAGTCTCTTTACATTTACATTTAGTCATTTAGCAGACGCTTTTGTCCAAAGCGACGTACAAGGAAGAGAACAGTCAAGCTACGAGCAATAGAGACCGAGTGTAACAATAAATACTACTTTACATAAGAAATAGAAAAAAGAAGTGCAGGAATGTAACTGCTGTAAGTGCAAGTTAAGCACTAGTCGAAGTGCCAGTTAGGAAGGGAGGTGCTCTCTGAATAGTTGGGTCTTCAAAAGCTTCTTAAAGGTAGAGAGGGACGCCCCTGCTCTAGTAGTGCTAGGCAGTTCGTTCCACCAACGTGGAACTACAAATGAGAATAGTCTAGATTGCCGTACTTGCACAGACGGCAGTGCCAAACGACACTCACTAGACGAGCGCATTTAGGTAGGTGGGAGCAGAACCAGCAATCACTCTGTAGGCAAGCATAAGTGACTTGAACTTAAAGCGAGCAGCTACAGGCAGCCAGTGGAGCTCAATGAGTAGTGGGGTGACGTGTGCCCTCTTCGGTTGGTTGAACACCAGACGCGCCGCCTCTTAAGGGGGGGCGCCCCTTTGCTTGGAGCCGGTCTGGTAGAGATAGAAAAAGAATGTGGGATGTGGCAGAAGGGGAGGGGAGGGGAACCAATCAGAAACATGGCAGATGAATTCATACACTTATCATCTAATTATTATCTTATGTGGTAAATGTACAATACATACAAAGATAACATGGTATATACATGATGTTGATAAATGATGAGGTGGGGAGAGGGCATTCAAGTATTGTAGAACAGCTTAGTGGGTATACAGTGTGCTCGTAAGGTTACTATTACTAGGGTAAGGAGAGTTATGGAACAGAAAACTATGTTGATAGTGGCAATTATTTACATTGCAGGTAAATGCTCGCATAGAGTATAAGTGCATGACTGTGTGGTAATATTGACTGACATGGTAATATTGTTATTGGGACAGCGGGCTAGTTGGTAACCGACACATGGTCAAGGCAAAATGATATATACATTTTATGTTGGTGTATTTTTGTGCTATACAAATTCTACATGTGTCACTAACATTATCTTTTGGTTTAGAGGGTCCAGGATGTCAGAAGGCTCATTCTGTGCAATACATCACCTGGAAAAGAGGACCTGTCAGTCCAGGTAAAAGATACGGTCATGGGGCCTTAGCTATCAACGGTGCATATGCACTAAAATCATACACTTTTCTACACATATAATGCTATATAATAAGATGCTTGATGGAATGAGCACCTCAACGCATGATCATCCAATTGTCTTTGAGATATTTACCATTGCGGGGGCCAATACTAAATATTTTGCAGCAATGTCAGGTTTTCCCAATGTAATCAACATAATTGACTGTACTCTAATTGAAATAGCTTAGTGTGGTCTGTTTAGTCAAATCTAGTCAGCTTGTAGCCTTTTTTTGCTTAGGGGGGTGCAGGTGAAAAACCCTTTGCAACTGTAATCAAAAACTGGCATCTGGTTGAATATCTTGTGCGTATAAATAGAATTGTTATTGATACTGTTTTTGTGATCACCATGCACTAAGCACCTAGCCTAACCTAAAGCAACGACGAACACTGCACAAACGTCAAAAGATGTCAAAAAGATATTCTCCATTCTTCTTCTACAGTATTCACACCCAGCATCCAGACGTGTACACTCCTAGCGATAAGGTCGGGCTTTTTAGTGCTAGGCTTGGGTGGAAAGCCAAAAACCAAACTATCCTCATCCTGGTGCCAGAAAGAGGTCATGCTGACCTAAACTATGGCGTACTAAATGCCACAGACTAGAAAGGATAGAGACACAAGGAGACTGAAAATAAATGGGTAACGTTATGGTTATAGTCACAAGGCCCTTTACCAGACTGGTGTGCATCCAATGGAAAACCCCATTTTCTACTCAGAAATCTAAAGATTTGATACTGACCCTGATATCTATCTGAAAGACACTGATATCTATTCATGTAATAAACACTGATCTATAGTTTCATGTCATTATTATATTTAGTGTCTAAATCTAGTATGCATTTAATAAAATATGACCCCAAAAATAATAATATAATAAATAATATATTCCAGTCTTAGTCCACTGGTCCAATCCCCTCATATTGCAGTACTGATCGTCTGATACACATTGTTCTCTAAACTGGAAACACATCAACTCCCAACCTTATTGGTTACCCAAGATCAGCCACTGGAGTGTGTAAGCACCTTTATGTGCTGTAGCATCATGACCATTTACAGGTGACCAGCATCAGCATGTTCCAGGAGACCTAGCATCGTGAGTTTGCACATCAGTCCAAAGGTGCTTATCTGTCAAAGTAGGTAGAAATCAGTCATGTTCAGTGACGGTATGCACTATGACAATTTCAAAGATGTAAACCATCTTCATGTTTACCCATTTGGACTGAAATAATAGGTAGACCCTTGGATGTTTACAGCCTTGATGTATTTTTATAATGCTAATGTATGTATTCATCTCTAAGTAGTGTTCAGAGACAACTCTGTGCTCAGCTGAGGAATAGTAAATCTTTTTTTTGTTTTGTGAAAAATTTGAACAGCCATTTTAAGATAACTTTGTGACTTTAGTGTTAAAACCTTTGATGTTGTCTTTTTTTTTTCTAGTGCCTAGCAAAGTATGAGCGGAACAATTCTCCCTAAGAAGAAAAGTGCAAAGGTAGAAGAGAAATCCTTTTTATCTGTGGATTACTTTTAGACCTCTGTAGGTCTGTGGTGGGTGATATGCCAAAAGGACCACTACTGTTTTTTTGTTTGCTATCCTGGTCGACTGCAAAGCATTGTGGCCTTAAGTGTAAATAACTGTTAAGCGGGTGTTTTTTTTGTGTCTTAACTATATTATTATTTATTATATTTTGTGATTGTTGTTGTGAATTTCTCACTTTTCCTTTTGCCTCTTTTTTTTTGTTTATGTAAGACTTCATTTCAGATTATTTCTTTTTGGTGTGTAAATTGTGTGATCAGCAAGAGTGCACGTTTTTAGGTTTATCTAACAGAGTTTAGTCGTTACAGGCGGGTGCTTTGTTTAATTTTGTTTTGGTTTACACTCAGTGCCTTTTAATTTGCACATGTGGCCTGGAAAACAGAGTGAGAAAAGTGACACTGAAGTGCAGTATTTGCACGGTGATGTTGGTAGATCCCAAACATAAGTCATTCCACTGTTTGGCACCATGATTAAAAAAAAACATTATTCTAAATGATTGTTGCGTCGTGTTTCGTTATTTCTTTTTTATCAATAAGTTAATTCAAGATTCCTAAACAGATGAATGGTAGGTAACATACCTGGCTTCATTCCCAAAGAGTGCAAAACTTAAAAACTGGCAGAACAATTAGAAAGAAAAGTGACTGGTATAATTCGTTCTCACTCTGGTCTAACCCTGAGAAGGGAAGCTATAGCCTTGTCGTAAAAACGTAATGGCACGAGCACGCCATTAGGGCTACCGGCCAAACAGCGGGGCTTCCGTTCTTTTGCTTGTATATTGGAGCTCGCGGTCACGTACTCCATTCCAATGCAAACGACAAAAGCGGATGTTGAATGAAGGTCGAAAATCGAGTAAACGAAACTACATTCTGTTAGCCTATTTCAAACATAACTGTTAACAGAAAACTGATATTCGGATACACGCTATCTACTCTTGTCACAGGTAAATCATTAGTTGTCAAATTTTAGCCTCCTGGTAGTGTGTTTGAATAAACACCATGTGTGGATGTTTGACAGTAAGCACATTACTCTATTGAATATGTGGTATCGTTACTCATCAGGTGTCTGCTTGCAGGCAATAATACCATCCGGAATACAGTTTGTCTGTAGTAGCTTCTGTGTTTTCGAAGGAAAATGACACCAGGCTTTAATGACGAGAAAAACGGAGCAGGTGTAAGGTACAGTAGGCTACCCTTCCATTACCGTAGGTATATTTATTATATAATAGCTTTTGAAAATAATGAGGCCGTCGCAGCAGTGAAAAAGTACTACCTGTGATATCTCTTTTAATAACATTATTTGGCGTGGGGTACATCATTTGTTTTCAGTGATACTTTGCCCCCTTTATTCACACGTGGAAATGGGCTAGTTCTCATCGCACTCATTGGTTCCGTGCTCCAGATTACGTAGAGTTATAAAATACTCTTTTTTTTATTTTTTTTTATTGCTTTGTTATTTTAATTTGGTAAACCTTAGCATATTTTCGTATTCAGCCCCCTTTGTCAACAATAGCCTGCAGCAGGTTAGAATTATGCTAGAAGAGATCAATCAGGTCAATAATGTTTGTACTTAATTGGGAATTGTTTTACTGAGGAGGAAACGGTCGTCGTTCAGGGAAGTAGTAATGTTTGCCCTAAAACATTTTTTTCATATTCTGTGTTAGCTGTAATAATGTACTTGTGCACAATCCTAATTTGGATGCCATGAAAGAGGATATACTTTACCATTTCCACTTGGGGACAGCCACACATGATTTGCCAGCAATGTTTGGAGACGTCAAGGTAGGTCGACATACATAATGAGACCATAGGAGTATTTTTTTATGTTTCAAATTTCAAGCGTGATGCACTACTTTCATTTTCTGCAGTGTTTTATTTGTCATAGTTTGTATGTGTGGGAGGCAGCCCCTGGAGGATGAAGGCATTCATAGAGTACATCGGTCGAGAGTTGGGCTTGGCTGACCCCAAAACTGACTACCCTAACATTTGTGCAGGGACTGATCGCTATGCCATGTACAAAGTGGGACCGGTGCTCTCAGTCAGTGTAAGAAAATGTACAGTTTTCTTTTAAGTGACAACTTTCATTTCAGTCTGTTGAGAATTTAACTCGGCCCACTTAAGAGTACTGACTGCATGTCCGTGTATAGCTCTGTCTGTTGGTAAAATGACTAAAGTGGATTGTTTTAATAGAAAATTCACCTTTTTTAACCTTCTGCTGTTATGTTCCCTCTAATAATTGCATGTGTCATATGTTACAGCATGGAATGGGAATTCCCTCAATAGCCATCATGCTACATGAACTAATCAAACTCCTCTACCATGCTCGCTGTACTGATGTCACAGTTGTGCGAATTGGAACCTCAGGTGGAATAGGTACAGCACATCACTTAATGAGTATTGTATTACTGCAGAAATGTGATCGTACACGCTTAACAATGTTCTTCAATGAGTACCTTAAAGATGACCGTTCAACCCCGATTTTGAAGATTAGGTTGTAATTGTAAAATGTTAGTTTTGCCCATGAGCACATTCAAATTTCGAAGCATTGCTTTACTGAGGTTAAGCCAAACATGCATTAGGGTTCAAATTTGTACTCTCGCCTTCTGAATGTAAAGGGTGTGATGTACTACCTGGGATGGAGTGGAAGGGCGTTTTTAGAATAGGCCTACTCAATAGCTATTGTGTTTCTGGTATCACTTTCAGGCCTGAAACCCGGCACTGTGGTCATCACCAAGCAGTCAGTGGATGCCTGTTTCCAACCACGCTTTGAGCAAGTTATTCTGGGAAAGCCAGTGGTCCGTAGCACTGAACTAGACTCTGACCTGGCAGAAGAGCTGCTACAATGCAGTAAAAACTTGGGAGACATGGAAACAGTCATTGCCAACACTATGTGCACAATGGACTTTTATGAGGGTAAGCTAACCATATGAAAGTGAAGATTATAAATGTGTGTATAAATATTAATGTGAGGGTTCTAATCGCCTGTCTAAAAAAGTGATTGTGCCAAGGCCTCATCATCTCCAGTATAAAAACGGGGGAGGTCAAAGATACAGGACTTGAAATTGAATAAAATATAGCAATATTTTGATAATGTTAAAGGAATACTGTAAATGTCCTACTAATTAATCTTAATTGCGGTATATACATTGATCTTGTCAAATTTGCGGTCCATACATGGGAATGCATTTTTTTTCCACCTGGAAGTTAGTAACGTGCACAGTAACTCTTCCAGGTAGAATGTGTGGCTTTCCCTCTTTCACATACAAATCCCATAAAAAAAACATGGGATAGAACACATTCACACTCAGCCATAACTATAAGGAAACGGGTGTGTGTGTTCCCGTCTAACTGTAGCCTACTTAATGGGATGCCACGGAGGTCGAAACTCCGCGAGAGGTGTGTAAAACATGCAAGGTCTCACGCCAGTTAACCTAGCTCTGAACTATACTTGCTATCTCTAGCTTAGGGAACTATCTTAACAGTTGGTAGTCCCCAGTGTGTGTAATATGAACTTATTTTAATATGAAGTGAATATGGACTTTAATTATTCCAGCTTCCTCGTGCATAGGGAACCATCTTCACAGTTGGCAGCTGCTAGCGTGTGTTAATAGCTGAGGCACCCTGAGGGTTTTTACCTTTCCCTGTTATGATTTTGAGGACAATGTTACATCAGCTAGATAACTAGCCATCATGTCATGCAAATGGAACTCTGAAATAACCTTAAACCGTTTAAATGGCAAAGCTTCCTTTACTTAGCTAGCATAGCAACTACGCAACCATAGCAAGCAAGTAACACCATTTGCTGCATAACCTGAAGCAAAGTTTAATTTCTCAAATCCGCTCACCAATCTTGGGTTCAGAGATATCACAACCACTCAATCCTGAGAGAAATAAGAGGACATCAGTGGAGCAAGGGCTTACTCTGATACCAATGTAGTGAGTGATGGGGGTGATGTCCCCCTTACCTTTCTTGAACACATTAATTCAGTGGTTGCCAGGGGTTGTATTAACGATTTGACTTACAACTGGCTTCCATTCCCACAAAACACTGTGTGTGTGTGTGTGTGTGTGTGTGTGTGTGTGTGTGTGTGTGTGTGTGTGTGTGTGTGTCCGTGTCCGTGTCCGAGTGGGTGTAGCATATTTTCTTGAAATGCCCATCCCATACAACTTTCAAATGGCTAGTAGCGCTTGCACCACAACTGGCATTTAGTTTTACATGACGGGATGATGTGACATTGAATAAACTGCGGTCAATACACGGGTGTGGTTAATACATGTATGTTTTATAAAATTATATAAAATGTGGTTTATATACAATGTGCTTTATAGTCCCAAAAATACGGTGCTCAAGAATACCCAAAACTGAATTGGCGCTATCTCTCTAATCATTGTGTGTTGGCCCATTTAATTTGACTACAAGTTGGTTTCCATTAGCGGATACAAACAACAATGACATTGTTGTAGTTTTTTATTGTCAGCACTTATTCTCAGGGTTGAATTAAATATCGGTGCTGATAAATGTGTTTGTGTGTCTAAACAATGGGTCTAAATGTCTGTTGTTGATTTTTGTCTGTGGATAAAGCTGTTGTGAGTGCCTCCTGGTTCAAACAGTCAGGCTGTTTTTTAATACTTGCATATTTGCCGCGGTTTCTTCCAGGTCAGGCTCGGCTGGATGGGGCCTTCTGTTCGTACACAGAGGAAGACAAACAGAACTACCTCAAAGAAGCCTATGCTGCAGGAGTTCGCAACATTGAGATGGAGTCTTCTGTATTTGCTGCCATGTGTAAACTCAGCCATCTTAAAGGTAGGTTATTTAGGTAGCCATCAGTGTATTATGCACAAAATAAGTATCATGCTAAATATGAAGCATGTAGATATATTTCATTTTGAAAAGGCTGACCAACTTGCTTAGTATTGGAACACCTAAGCTTTTAATGTTTTCATTTAGCCAGTTTAAATTACCGAGATGATTGAGGACAGGATATATCGGTTCGTCCACGGCTGATCCGCGGTCAAACTATGTCGTTAATTAGAACCAGACTAAACTTATAAGGGCAAATGCGCGTGCCCGTCCTACGTCAAAAGGGGGTAGCGTCGATCACCAAAACCATGATTTTCTGATGGTACAATGGCTACTAAACTCAAAGAAAGACCCTGTTTTTTTTCTCTGCTGGCGAGCGGGAGATGATCATGAACGTGAATGGCAAAATCCAACACCGCCACCGCTGGGAGAGCAAGACAAGAAGCTGTGTCTGGGGGGATATCTATCTATGTATATAATACGGCAAGTGTGACTGGTACCGTGGGTAGCGCTGTGGGTTAGTAGTTGCAAAGTTGCTAGTTCGATTCCCCTCACCTCCTTATTAAGTGTAGTTTTACATTTCCTTGTAAGTCGCTTTGAATCAAATTGTAAATATATTAATAAGAAATGCAATAAATTGAAGCAGTGAAAAGAAATTGTGTGTATTTCTCTCTATTCTTATCATGAGTCCACCTTAATCATTTTCTACAATAATGATATGCTATGGTGTACTAATAACACTGTCATATAATTATGAGTGCTTTGTTCTCCACATAGCCGACACTACAAAAATGTACCACTCGCAAAAAAACGCAAGACAGCCAATGCTCAGCTATTGCGTGTGGTGATTGCAATAAATCGCTCGAGAAGGTCTTGTAAATAAATTATTCCTTGTTGGCTGAATCGGTAGCGCTCATACAAGAACTCATGATGGAATAATGGATCTTGGCAATCGCGAAGAACTCTCTTCCTATGAAGCGCCAATCATACTAATATCGCTCCTTGGTCAATGGGATCTCTCCTTTTTCCGGGGGTGTGGCTAGCTTATCCAGCTTCACTTAAATTAGCCTGCGCTGGAGCAGGTTGAAGCTAATTGATGTGTTGCTATGGTGATCCAAAGTTGCTTCCACAAACCGAAAAGAGGGACTTAATTTTCAGGATGAGATAATATATCTAGGTAACTCACTAAACGAGCTATGACGAACGGGGCCCTGGTTTATGAGGTGTAGGCAACAAAAACAACAGATATTGGTGCTTTTATTTGTTTGTTGACTATTTGTGACACCATTCAAATGCCAATAATATGTTCCCTTGTAGCGGCAGTGGTGTGTGTGACCTTGTTGGATCGTCAGAAGGGAGATCAGCTGACCAGCTCTCACGACGTCCTTCAAGACTACCAGCAGCGGCCTCAACTGCTTGTGGGGCACTTCATCAAGAGGCGCCTAAATGCCAAGAACAAAGGCTTCTCATCATCCTCATCCTCATCCCATGGTGTCGATAAGGCAAAGACATCCTGAGAGTTTCATCAGGAACGGTGGCTTACTCGCACTGTTCATTCCAAATTTCGAATCATTTTTATTAATTTTATTTTAAATGTTATATTTAAATAATATATATATATATATAATAGTTATATAATTTACAAAAACTGTTAATGACTTATATAATATAATAACATATAATATATATAATATAATAATCAAGTGTCTTTAAATTACGGTACCTTATATGAATCATGTACTTATGTAAGCAGGAACATGGCGCTTCTGTGTTTCTGCGTGTGTGTAACTTAGATTATTAGGTGCCACTTAGTCTGCATTTGTACAAGAGCATGTTTAAACCAGAAGTGATAAGCTTCTTCCGACCTTGTGCAAAACTGCCATCCTTGCAATATAGGGAGCCTCGGACATCAGAGATCCACCACGTGGTTATCCCTGCTGAAAACTAAATTTCTGTCTATGTAAACCTTGTGCGATGTGTTTATCAGGGCTTCACTTTCAGCCTTGTGCTGGAAGTGAGCCCGATTGCAATTGTTGTTTGTCTAATAAATATACTTATATGCAACTCTGGAGTCCTGAGGTAACAAGGGTGAATTTTCACCTATCAGATTTAAGGTGCTTTCCAGGCCTTAATTCTACCTAAATCACCTATGTTGCTTTATTTTCATGTTTTTATAACATACAAAGAAATTATTTTTGGCTTACACATGTTTATTACTCTGCTTATATTATGGTTACATGGGTTACATACGAATGTCATTGTTTTCCATGCAAGAAAATTACACTGCAAACAGTACATCATTGAATGCTGCCAGAGAAAGTTGACCGTGTTCTTCCGTTGATAATGTAATGCAGTGCTTTCCCAGTATTTGAATGAATTATGCATTAATTTGAACCTATGTGCAATGCTGGGTGGGCATAACTATAACATGAAGAGTGACGTCAGTAAATGTATGCCTATTGCTGTATGTTATGAAGAGTATTTTAGCAGCAATAAAGATCACCCATTACAAATTGCGTATGTGTTCTCAAACTGACAAAACTGCCTATAATCATTCTCTTGAGTCTGTTCTTGTTCTAAGCAATGGGTTGGCAATTGTTATATTATTGTAGACCACGCTTACATTATGGACATTTGTTTTATTTTAGCAATTCAGCGGAACACTATTGTACAGTATTCATTTGTTGCAAGTTAATGAATGAACAGCGCGAATCTATTGAGTTTTTTGGATAAACGTCTTGTAGCCTTGAAGAGATACGCGTCAAGACGCCGTCACGGTAGCCAATCTGCTTTTGCGCGGACATAGTCATTAACCCAACCGCTCCCATCCTTGTCTTTACCCGGCTCTACCTCCAGTCTGCACGCATTGTCATCTGCTGATTCAGTGCCTTAAGCATCCTCCACGCCACGGGAAAGCTCTGTAACGTTTGTTGGAATTGTTAAATAACAGTAACAACAGCCATGGCCAAAACAGTAACCGGTAAGATGAACAATTTTCTTCATTTTCTGAGAGCGTTTTTTTGTCGGCGATATATGATTGACATTTGCGTCTGTCGGTAGGTAACAGACCGCTATGTATGATGCCAAATAATCACAAGTCATTGGGCTATATGCCTATATCTCAGGAGAACAAGATAAATATGTAGGCTCGGAGAATATAATTTTGCGAATTTGTTTAATTTGAAGGGAAATCACGCTGTATCGTTGTTATATTATTTAAAAATAATGGATCAGGCTGTCATAGGCTAACATAAAGATGCATCATTAATTCAGGATTTAGCAAGAAAATGTCTTAATACTGTAAGAAAGAATATTTTTTTACTCTGATATAGGCCTAGATGGTGGAGCATTTACGATGCTGCACCTGCATCTATCCAACGCCTGTGTTCACAGTAGAATGCAGACAGACCCCACCCAAGAAACGGAGCGTCTCGTTATTTCATGTAAACAGTCGGTTTCCTTACATTGTCGTGACTACTATCATGGCATCACATTTCGTAGACTATTTGGGCATTTTTATGCATTTTCATCGTTGTAAAGTTACATTAATGATTGCTTGACTTAAATTATGAATGTTCGCCGACGTGGGCTAGCCTACTTCATTGTCATGATGTCTCTACCCTAATATTTTCTCCAATTCACTTACGTGTCACCACCATTCTCTCCCAATTGTAGTCTTAAATGATATAGCCATCCATATATTTAATCCTATATTGGGTGTATACAATCACATCAATAACTTGCCAATCCCAATTGGCCAGTGAAAAAAGAGAAAGTATACAGAAATATCAAATAAAGCCAGTGAAGAGAGATTTGGATTCGGTTCTTTAGTGCAATTTCCAAATATGTAATAATATAGTTCTATTTGTTAATTATTAAAACCTTATTTTTTTGCAGAAAATGTCAATGGCATTCTTGTTTATATTTGTATTTTCCTGAGGTCATAATCTGTCTTATGGGGAGGTAGGCCAGTCATATGACTTTGGTCTGGTGTGTTTTATGTATACAACAGGCTATGTTTGAAGCAACATCCTCATAATTGTCGTTGTCAACAGTGACATAATTGTCACACTTCATTTTGAATAAAAGAAGGTTCTGATGTTGATATCGTCCCTTAGATGACAAATATATCTGTGTGTGACAGTCAGTGTTTGTACAGACAGACAGGGGTGAGTGTGCAGGTTGTCAGGTGTAGCACCCCAGTCCTGGAATGCACTGTTCTGGTCGGCTGCGCTGAGAGAGCTGGCTGTCTGCTGCGCCGCATGCCATGCCCTGCTGGACTCTGTTGCATGGGTGTCGCACGTTACAGAACACACAATGGGAGCCTGGCCAGCCCTGCAGCAAAGGGAAGTTCCACATGGTGGCCTTTGCAGTGGCTGGCTAATCACTATTGACAACCTGCCGGCCACCAGCTGAGGCCTGGTTGTCGCGGCAACTTCTCTGTACGATTCAGTTATGGGATTGTGTTTACAAGCGGAGTATTTAAGGAGTGATAAACCTAAAAACCACTCCTGTGGCTAAGTGGTGTGATACCACTTTTTTACTATGATAATGCAAGGTATGTCTGAAGCTTAAAGATCCCTACAAAATGTAAAATTATCTGAGTGACTGGTCTCATATTTGGTAAATAAATGAAAGACAACCCCTATGAAAGGGATGCTCCCTAGCTACCTTTGATGTGAGAATATTGGACTAAAAACTAAAAGTTCACAACCAAAACCTCTGTTTTTTACAGCTTACAAAGAGAAGATGAAGGAGCTTTCTGTCTTCTCTCTCATCTGCTCCTGCTTCTATCCAGAGGTTCGCAACAATCTAGTCTTTGAGTTTGAAGGTAAGATCTACAGGTATTTTTACAGCGTTTTGCCATTGGAAATCTACTGGCTGTCCCCAAAAATGAACCACTTTCTTTGCAGATGTTTGTAGTACATGCACAAGGAGACGTGACTCATCCTTATGTTTGGTTAGCAATATTGGAAGACCATTTATTAATGTATTCATAGACTACTTCTTCTGAGTATAATGACAATATCCAGCGGGTTCTTCACTGACCAATATCGATTACTCTAAAAACATTCTTCAGGGAAATGTTTGGCAGGGTAATTTGCAGTGCTACGCAAAGTGTCTTAAAAATGCCTCCCAGATAGAATTACTGTAATACAACGGATCTAATACCTCGTTTGTTTGGGTGGCTTTTTTTTTTGCCTTAGATATGGAGGTCAAGCCCATCAGTAAGCGTGCCTCTGGCCAAGCCTTCGAGGTTATCCTCAAGCCCCCCTCCCCGACATCTGACTCAGCCCACAACGTCGGTTCTCTTCCCAAGAAGAGGGAGATGTCCCTGGAGGACATTCAGAAGAAGTTGGAAGCTGCTGAAGATCGAAGAAGAGTGAGTGCATAACATTAGAGTTGAGGTGAAAGATGACATGACTGAGTAAACTCTATGTCTAAATGTCTATGTGTGACATAAACCACACATCCTAAATTTAGAATTAATTTGAAATTAAGGAATGTGTTGACATACCTGTCACAGTGGTAGGATCAAGCATTCCTTTTCTGAACTCCACAGGTACATGAACTACACAATAAAAGACAGTTTGACAGTTATCACAGCCATCAGCCATGCTGATCTGACAGACACTGCATCTCACATCTTCTGATCGACATCCAACATCACCCCTGTGTATATATTCTGGACTCTTTTTATCATTGCCCAAATTCTATTCTATAGAATGGCTTTTCTACTTACTGACTGCCACTTATACTTATACCACATATACACACTGTCTTAAAAAAAACCTTGTGTAACACAGTCTCAGGAGGCTCAGGTGCTGAAGGCCCTGGCAGAGAAACGTGACCACGAGCGCGATGTCCTGCTGAAGGCCATGGAGGACAACAGCAACTTCAGCAAGATGGCTGAGGAGAAGCTGACGCTGAAGATGGAACAGATCAAGGAGAATCGCGAGGCCCACCTTGCTGCTCTCCTGGAGCGCCTGCAGGAGAAGGTGAGAGGAAGAGAGCTTCTGAGTGGAGCACGGGTCAAACAGTGAGGGGTGATTCAAAAGGAAGAGCTCTAATTTGAAAACAAACTCAGATGTCATGTGGTTACTTGGATTCATCTTAATGTACATGACAAAGATAGATCCATTGAAATCTAGGCTGCATTCAAGGAATTTCTAGAGAAAGGGGTTTGTTGCTCTCCTCTCAGTTGGTGTTGGTAAGAGTTTATCTAACCTTAGCCCTAACAGCCATAATTTAAAAGTTAATCTGACAGCCAGGATCAGTATAGTATGATAGTTTGACATATGATAACTTATTATGCTATTAGTTCATTGGTAAGAGTGCTAACCCCCGAACAATATGGAGATTTTCCATAGCAATTGAAGATAGTGATAATTGTGTTATGTCAATGTCAAGCAAGAATATCACATAACCAAAATGATTTCACATGAATTTGAACCTGAATTTGGATTAAAGTGAATGCATTACACAAAATAGTATTTGTTAAGGCAGGAGGCTTCTTACTGATTAAAAAGTATACTATAATTAAGTACCCCAGTTGTTTATCTTGAAATTTCGTCACATTCAGTATATTGTAGGAATTTGAAAGGATTATTTACACCACTAGGGCAATGTGTCACCTCCATTCATTGTGTTTATTCATTGCTTGTTATCTTTATTGTTTTTAAACACTTAATGTTTATAACGTATCCCACAGTGAAAACAGCACACGTAATTCACAGATTAAAAAATGCAGCTTTGGCAGTAGATTTCTCTTTGGCACAGTAGAAAAACTGCTCAGGGTAGCTCTAGAATCAAGAAGTCAAGAATTTCAATGTCAACATTAGAAAACAGTCTGGTGGGGATGTGAATTCTGTGAGCTTTGGTGTCAGTAGTACCCAGTCAACAGTATTAATGTTGGAGTGGTAAATGATTTATTTTTGAAATATTTGTATCAGTGAATGAAATATCTTTTATCAGTATTACAGTTAAATTGTCTAGTGGCATTATGCTAAGACACCACAAATTAAAGCATTGGTTAAATCTAATTACAGCATAAACTACTATTAAAAAGAGCATTTGATCATATATAGATAATTTGACCACAGCTCTGGTGTCAGTTGTATTGTATTGAAATTGAATTTGTCAGTTTTTAGATCAGCATTATACAAAAATATTATCATCATCCTGACACTGATTGTGTGTGTGTGTGTGTGTGTGTGTGTGTGTGTGTGTGTGTGTGTGTGTGTGTGTGTGTGTGTGTGTGTCATCTGTCCACATTATTCAGGAGAAACATGCAGCTGTGGTTCGCCGGAACAAAGAGTTGAGAGAGGAGCTGACAGCGTGAGACCTAGCTCACAATTCTCCTGCCACAGCATCCGTAACACACACTCATACACACTCATTTAAATATGCACATAGTCATACACAAAATCACACATAGTCACACATTCACATACAAAACACACACAAGCACATGCCACAAGTTAAATAACACAACCTTGACAGTATTTCAGTATCTCAGTATTACCCATTCAAGTCAAATATCCAAGCATCCCACTTTAACAGAATGAATGACTTTGCTTGATTTCATAGAATAAAAAGAAACACATGAGTACTGTTTTTATTACTCATCTTACTGTCTCCCTAGTCCTCTCTCTCTCCCTCTCCATCAGTCTATGAAATGTCTAAATAAAACTGCCATGTTGCCCATGTAAAGGTTTGTGTGTGCCTAGGATTCCTATAGGTGTTTGAATGGGATTTAAGTTATGTACTGAATGATATGGTGAAATTAGTCCCCCATGTGAAGCACTTTTGGTAGCCTGGTAAAAACATCTTCAGGATACCCTATGACCTCTAAAGAATGTGCCATCTCCCTTGCCTTCATGTGGTCACAAATGGTACATTAATGTAGTATGCACCAGAAGTGTTTAAAATGTGTTCTTAATTATTCTTATTATTTGTGTTGAATTATGAAAGTTACTGTTGGTTAAGTCTTTTACTTTCAAATTTCCAGCAGTTCAGTGTTGACCACAAATATTTTTGAGAAGGCAATGCTTTTACTTCCACACTGTCATATGTTCTCTCGCCAGTAGGTGGCAGAACAATCATTTCTAGCTTCTTCACCTGCTATGAAAGTATTTAGTTTACTGGAGACATGCTTTAGTTAGAAGAAAATGTAACAAGGCATATTGATTATTATAAAATGTACAAAATGAAAAGATAATTAAGATACAGACTAAGAAAGTGCACTCCCTCCCTCTCTCCACCAATGACACAATAAATAAAGGGGTCAGAGAACCTTTGTTAAGTATTTCCTCAACCATTTCCTGTGCTGTTCACAGAGGTCGTGTGATCAGACATACTGAATAGCAAGCCCATGAGACTGGGTCAGAACTTGCAATAGCTGTGGTGGATGTTGTCAGTCTTCTTTAAATAGTTCTGTCAAACACTAATTTATGTGCATTTATTTGCATCCATTTTGTATTTTTTTTGGTTGAATGCAAATTTGATCACAGAATGGAGATATGCTTTATACTGAAATTGACTTTATTCAGAAATATTTGAGGAGCAAAAGTTTGTCATTATGCAGTGGAGTGGTTAACCCAGAAGTGAACAACAACAATAACATTAATTTCATATAAATCATGCATTTTCTTTTTCAGTGACAGCATACAGAATTAGATATAAAATAAAATAAAATGATAACAAATCTAGCATATCTATTTACTAACTCCAACAATTTCCAGGCCTGATAGAGGCAGAACATGAAGTCCAGAGGAAAGTGTTCCAATTGTGCAGCTTACTGGATGTCAAACCTTCGCATTAACCATCAAACTTCAGATTATTATGACATTGTCATGTAAAGAATGGACATTGATCAGGCACATAGAACTTATTTTAAAAACCTGAAGGACACTAACTGGAATCAAGTGAGAGAACATAAGCCAAATTTACTTTTTATGCTAACGACTGGTCTGCTATATAAAGTGGCACCACCTTCAGCGAAGACATGAAAAACATGTTGCCCAGCCTTGTCCTTAAAGGTGCAGTCCACAATTCTCATCCAATACACTTTTTGTTGTTTCTAGCTGAAAAGATTAGTAGGAGTTCTCATTATACAATGGTCCAGCTCAGCTGTTGACCAACATCTCATCCAACGTGGGGGCTTCAGGTGGGCCCGGCATCTCTGTGAGGTTGAAGCGAGTTCATAAAGACCCAAGAGGAAGTGGAGGTGTTTGTGGTCAGAAAGCCCCTACCTCTGTTCCCCACGGCCTGTAGGGCCTCCTCACTGCAGCTGTCCCTGCTGCAGCTGGGCTCATGCTGGGGGGGAGCAAGGGGAAGGCACCCAGGCTGAGTGGAAAGGCAGAAAGTGGGGAGAGGGAGGACAGGAATGGAGGTGGAAGTTTAGCGGTCGTACAGGTGAGGAGGTTATGGCCAGATCTGCTGGGGGGTACCTGTGAGGGGCCAGACTTTGAGAGTGACGAGCTGCTCAGTCGGGACGAGAGAGAAAGATGTGCAGGGGAGGAAGAAGGGGAGCTGCCGGAGCTCTGTAACCCTGCTGGAGAAACACTCTGTCGGGTTTGCTTCAGAGGCAAGTGGAGGGGCTGATGGGGAAGATGAGCAGGCATGGGGTTCCTGAAACCAGGGGCCCATGTTGTGTGCCCGAGTCCAGAGTGCACTTCTCTCTGGGAGGCATAGCTGCTGAGATGAGACACAAGGCGGACTTGCAGAGGGTCTGAGGTGTTGAGACCTTCAATCATGCTCAGGTAACGAGCTGCCTCTGCCAAGCATTCACGGAAGCCCAGGTTCCTGTAATCCATGGCCACTGAATGGGCCTCGAAGTAACCTGTGAGGAGTAGACATGTCACTGTTAAATCTATCATCAAGTATTTGCATGTTAGACTACTTCAAATAAAAAGAGCTCTCTAAATCTACGCTGAAATAATCAGAAATACTTAAAATTTGGGACCACAAACGAATTGCCTTGTTCATGACTGATATTATCACTGTGACAAAAATAGCCCACCTTTCCCCCCAGCTGCGTGGAGGAGCTTGAGGTGATCCACAGTCATTTGTAAGATTTCAGCTTTCTCTAGTTTTGCAGAGCCCTGTGAACATTCAAGATAACTGTCAGCCTTAAAATACAATGTGGCCAGTTGCAAGTGATATTTAGGCAAAGGTTATCTTCTTCTCCCTCTCCACCGAACTCACCTGTTTCTCAAGAGCGCTTGGCACAAGTCTACGCAGTTCTGACAAGCTGCTGTTAATACGGTCACGGCGTCGTTTTTCAACTATCTGTAAAGAATAATTAAATGATTTAACAAGAAAAAACTAGATTAGGCCTACATTAAAATGTGATGTAGTTTTCCATCATCTGAACATGACATATTTGCCGATGATATAACACGACGCACCCCTCTACGGCGCTTCCTCGCGCTTCCTCCTTGAGACGTTACGGGTCGTGTATCACTTGAGAAGCAGACATTCCTGAAAAACAAACAATCAAACATACAAACAAACAAATAAAAAACAGAGTTCGGTTAGTGGTGGATATTATGACATTTTGGGCTACCTATTTTGCCTAATGATGTAGGCTTTTATATGACCCACGGGTTATTCTTCAGTAGTCTGAATTTTTGCTAAGTTTCGTGACTGTCAAATAATAAAAAAAACCTTGCATACTCATTCTCCTCAGTGCTCTCCTTTTCCACTTCAGTACTGTCATCTAGTTCGCTATCGGATGAGCTAAGGTCTTGAGCTCTCTTCATGTTGTCTTGCAAGTCCGCAAACTTCAAGTAAGTCCTGGCAAGATCGTAAGCTCCTCTGTCGCTGTTTGTGCCGCTGCTCAACAGTGGTCTGCAGTCTGGCGTTAAGTTGGGTTCCCACGGAATCACTTACAACGTATGCTCAAAGGGGCGGCGCGGGTCCCGTATAGGCTGTGAGAATCAGAACAACCAATGAAATACATAGACCACTCCGAGTGACATTGTTTATTTAAATTCTCACAGCCTCCACACCTGCATGTCCCATCGATCTGTTGGCAGTGGGAAGTGTCTTGGGGAGGCTGACGATGACAGCTGAGCTTTCTGCTAACAAATGACTTCAACAGACGACTGTTCTGAAGGCAGAGTGGGCCACTTGTTGGTCTTGTCAATTCGTTTATGTCATGTTCTAAATGTGCCCTTAGCGTATATCTCCTGGCAATATCAGACACACTATGGCAACATGCCTTTGTTGGAAAGTGTAATGTTTACTTCATCCATCACAGTTCAGCATTGAATTTAGGTCTTATATTTCTCCAGACCAGGGAGAAGTCCTGTTTTTGAGGACACTCTGCTGGCGTCTATAGTCTTTCCCTGCTCCAAACACACCTGATTAAAGTGTAATTAGAACACTCTTGAGTATAAAGTCAAGTGAGTTCTGATATTCTGACAATGCCATTCACAAGTCCATATAAGTATAGACAGTTAGTCTGTCGGCAAGCAGAGACAGATAGAAGATATTAAACGTATGGAGCCCCAGGCTCAGGACTGAGAACCCCAGGTTTAGGTTATAGGGACACAAAGCTGAAACCAGCAAAAACACAAGCTGTTTCGTCTGAGCCCTGTTTAAGCCCTAGGTGTTGGAGCTCATGCAGCCCATACCTGTTTTTCCACACTTTCCAACTGCCTGAGCAATTATGGGCCGAGGAAATGCCAAAATCTGTGGAAAAAATGTAAGAATCCCCTGACTGCTCTTCAGCATGTCTGCAGTGTTCCAACTGCTTACTCCTCAAAAGCCCAAGCCCCATGTCACTCCTTCCTCATAACGTAGAAAGATCATTCATTTTTGTCTAATAGGCCTACTGTTGTATTTGTTGCACCCTCTTCTCTTTACTATATTAATGTCCTTTGGACTTTCTGTAGTGCAAAATCTATTTCTATCAGACCTTTTGGTACAGTACTAATAGAAATGAAGAGAAGGCCATACTGTAAATACAGGGGTTGTAGTATTATTATGGAGACAGTTGCTTGGGGTGAGTAGTAATCTTGGCATGTGCCGACTACCTTCCCTTGTCTTCCCCCGGGCTTCCTTGTGTCTAATAAGTGAGTGTTTGTGTGTGGGTGTGCATACACGTGTGCAACCGTGTGTGTGTGTCCAGAAGGGACTGTTTCCCACAGACCTTATCTAATTCTGGGGTAACTCAATCTCCGTGTGAGTCGTCCCCAGTGACTGTTCTTCCCCCATAGACTACCCCCTCCCTCCCCCAGTCTGTAGGAGTGTGTGCGCGTATGTTTGCCACTGGTGCCGCATGCTGGCCTTGTCACTCTCAGCCTCACTTAAAAGCAAACACACACACGCGCAGACACACACACACACACACACACACACACACACACAAACACACACACACACACACAAACCAGCAAATACACAAATACTTTTCTATCATTCCCTCTCCCCTCCAAGGAGTGATTTACTGAGTGACAGCAGTAACAGTAGCAGCTTGCATGCCTCAGTGCATCCTGTGTGCACACATCCTAACATCTTATACTTGTCTGTCAAAACCACTTGGAGTGGGGAAGTATGTACTGGTATGTGTGCGTGTGTGTGTGCATGTGTGTGCGTAGGTGTGTGTGTGTGTGTGTGTGTATTTGTTATGAGGAATTATATTTCTTTTGCCCTTCCATATTTTATGTGTTTTCTGTCTGTATTTATGAATGGGTATACATGTGTATACTGGAAAACATGAGCATCAGTGCAATTATCTCATATTTCTAGACAGTGATGCCTCTCAGTAACTGTGCCAAAATAGAGGAATGCTGTCTGAAGGTCCCAGATGACTGATTGAGTGCCTCTTTGCAAGTCTGTGTGCCGTTGTGTGACTGCAGATATAAATTATCCTTGACCTGTGTGTGAGCATTTGTAAAACCATACAGATGGCCTTAAATCATTTGCATTGTCAATATACCTAAGATCTCTGTTTTAGTTTGGTAACATACTCATTCAGAAATTGTCTCCAGTCATTTATACTATTCCTGCAAATGCACATATGTCCCAGCACTTCCTGTTTATACCAATAGGCATGTCAGTGATCAGAGTCCAGATTTAAGGTGTGGAAAAGTATTAAGCCCACCCACAGAGCTTTCCTGGAGTTCCTCTGGGCATACACACTTACACCACACACACACACACACACACACACACACACACACACACACACACACACACACACACACACACACACATACACACACACACAGAGATTCTGTGTGCTGAGAGAATGGCTCTGGTATTTAAACTACACCCATGTACCACTGGAGCCTGAGGAATGAGGTCTCGTCTCTGAGTATCCATTCAAAGGTCTTATCCCTCCAACCAGCATTTCCTGGTTCTGCTGCTTCCAGTGTTGCTGGTGCTTAGTGGAGTTCCTTGGTTTGTGTTTCAACAGGATCAAGAGTACACGCTACTGAAATAGTCTGTGTTTCAGATTGGTGGCTACAGGGACAATTGATTTACTTCAGAAAAATGACAAATTACCTTGGGAGTGGGATGTTGCCCTGTTACCTGCAGAGCAGTTGGCATATCATTGTATAGTAACCTAGATTCACCAGTCACATCAATTTCATTTTATGCTATAATACTATTAGTATTACAATGCTTACACCCAGTAGATGCTTTTTATTTGGTTTTTGTCTCTCAAAGGGAAACTGCAGATTTTTTTAACCTGGGCCCTATTTTCTCCTCTTTTTAGGTCCAAATTCTTACTAGGGACAACAGAGATCGAAATTGTTCCAGTACTAAGTTAGAACGCTATAACTGGCAACTGCAAAATGGCTATGTAATCACATGTATTAAAATAAGTCTCTGACATTATGGTAAGAATCCCTACAGAGATACGCCTGTTTCTGCTTACTTCAATAACTGTAAAGAAACTTTGGAAAAAAACTACTGTGGAAGTTTGTGTAGTTTAAGTTTCAATTTCTGTAGAAAAAGGTTTACTTTGACATGGATGCATGCCCCATAGGATTACATTGTATAGCCGTTTTGTGGTTGCCAGTTATAATGTTCTAACTCAATACTGGACCAATTTTTTTTTGTCCTTAGTACACATTTTCCCTTTAATACTGCTAGAATGTACAGGTTGCTTGCTCGGTTGAATGAAATAGAACATGAGACAGAAAGAATGAGTATTTGAGAGAGAGGAAGTATGAAAGGCGATGAATGACTGAGTGAGTGTATGTGTGTGCTGAGAACAGCACTTTCCCATGGTGTCAAGGGGTCAGAGGGGCACTACACAATTGCCGTGGCAGTTGCTGTTTCACACAAGAATCCCACTCCACCAAAGAGAAGTATGAAGGGGCACACTGTGTGTCTGAGAGAGGCGAGAGAGAGAGAGAGAGAGAGAGAGAGAGTGTGTGTGTGTGTGTGTGTGTGTGTGTGTGTGTGTGTGTGTGTGTGTGTGTGTGTGTGAGAGAGAGAGAAAGTGTGTGTGTGTGTGTGTGTGTGTGAGAGAGAGAGAGAGAGTGTGTGTGTGTCTGAGAGAGGCGAGAGAGAGAGTGTGTGTGTGTGTGAGAGAGAGAGATTCTCTGTGTGGGTGTGTGCTGCACTTCCTCAGGGCTATGTTCATCTCTTGCACCATTTACTCCCGAAGCACTAATTGGGGAACAATGGACATCTCTATCAGAGACTGACAGAGAGAGAAAGGGGGGAGAGAGGAAGGTCATGACCAGGAAGGGCACAAAGACAGAGAAAGATGGAGAAGGAGAACACAAACACTTTAAGAAAGGCTGAGTTCTTTCACACCTTAAGTTTAAGTGGTGTCATAAAATAATTGATTGTACTGTTTTTCTGTCAACTTTTGACCCTGTGTTTGCTCCCCCTTTCATCTTCATCTCTCACTACCTTCATCATTTAAAGGTGCAGTCTTTTATTATAAGCCATTACACTGTTGTGGAATTCCACTAAATTCTACTCACTGTGTGTGTGTGTGTGTGTGTGTGTGTGTGTGTGTGTGTGTGTGTGTGTGTGTGTGTGTGTGTGTGTGTGTGTGTGTGTGTGTGTGTGCCTATAGGCTCTGGTAATGGGAAATAAACAAAATGCTCGGACCAAGCCATACACGATTCCAGCCAATCAACACGTTGCTTCAGAAGCATGGTAAGGAGGTGTGTAATTTGATTGCCTGTTGAGCTCAAATATGAACCACTTTTAGCCAGGATTGTAGACTGCACCTTTAACCACCAAAAGCCAGTAAAAGTGTATTTATTACTTGAGGAACAAAGGCAAATGCATGAGTGAAAGAGGTATATGTTTGAGGCAGTATGTCCTCCGGGCACCAGATGACCTGTAATTGGTTACTTGTCAAATCTGTTTCCATTGGACCACAGATTCTGACTGATGACATGTCACAGCCATGCTATGTGTATGAGAGTGAGAGTGCAGCCCCCTACTGGTCCTGGGGATGGAGGCCGGGAGCCATGGAATGTATTTCCACTGATTATTATTATTAGTAGTAATATCAGTAGTAGTAGTAGTGATTATTATCATATTATATACTGCACATTTGTCACAATCAGTGCACTACAGAGGTAATCAAAGGCAGAATTTTAGCACCCACAAAATAAATAGAATAGCAAATAGTGGGTATGGGTAGCAGAACACACACTAGGAGTCCAAACTTAGATTTGGGTTATGTCTTTGATCATCATTTGAAATGGTAGCTGAAAACCAATCTGAATGTTTAGTATATTTTAGTATTAAGTTTAGCTGAAGAATTTCTACTGAACCCATATATTAAATACATCTCAAGCCCATTAAAACAACAAAATATTTCTACAATTCCAAATCAGAAAAAGTTGGGACGGTATGTTAAATTAAAATTAAAACTGAAAACAGTGATTTGTAAATTCTCTTTGACCTGATTTACATTGAAAACAATACAACAGCATATTATTTGATGTTTTACCTCATGAATTTTATTGTTTTTTCAAAATAAACACTTAATTCAATTTTGATTCTTGCAACATATTCCAAAAAAAGTTGGGACAGTAAAGCATTTACAACTTTGTAATGTTGCCATTCCTTTTCACAACACTAAAGATGTTTAGGGACTGAAGACACCAAGTGATGAAGCGTTTCAGGTGTAACTTTATCCCATTCTTCCTGCAACCAAGTCTTAAGGTGTGCAACGGTACGGGGTCTTCGTTGTCGCATTTTGTGTTTCAAAATACACCACACATCCTCTATTGGGGACAAGTCAGGACTGCAGGCAGTCCAGTCAGCACCCGCACACTCTTCTTCCTCAGCCATGCCTTTGAAATGTGTGCAGAATGTGGTTTTGCATTGTCTTGTTGAAATATGCATGGGTGTCCCTGGAAAGGATATCTTCTTGAAGGCAGCATACGTTGCTCCAAAATCTCTATGCACTTTTCGGCATTAATGGTGACATCACAGAAGTCTAAGTGACCTTTGCCAAGGGCACTGACACAACCCCTGAAAGACCCTGGCCTTTGGACTTGTTACTGGTAACAGTCTGGATGGTCCTTTTCTTTTTTTGGATCACACAGCGTCCATTTCTTCCAAAAAAGACCTGAAATACTGATTCGTCTGACCACAATACATGTTTCCACTGTGTGATTGTCCATCCCAGATACCTCCGAGCCCAGAAAAGTCAACAGCGCTTCTGGACACGGTTAACATAAGGTTTTGGCACAGTAAAGTTTTAACTGGCATTTGTGGATGTAACTACATATTGTAGTGCTTGACAAAGATTTGCCAAAGTAATCCTGAGCCCATGTGGTTATATCGCTTACCGTAGATGAATGACGGTTCTTGATGCAGTGCCGTCTGAGGGATTGGAGATTACGGTTATTCATTTTAGGCTTTCGCCCTTGCCCTTTACGCACTGAAATTCCTCCAGATTCCTTGAATCTTTTAATTATGTTATGCACCGTGGAGGGTGAAATATCCAAATCCCTTCTTTCTTTGAGAAACATTGTTTTTAAACATTTCAATAATTTGCTCACGCATTTGTTGGCAAACTTGTGATCCTCAGCCCATCTTTGCTCCTAAAGGACTAGGCCTTTCCTGGATGCTGCTTTTGAACCAAATCATGATTACAATGACCTGTTGTGTCAGGGTTTTCAGGAAAGGACCCAATCGCAGACCAGATGCACAGAGTTCAGGTTTTAATTTAAAAAAAGGGTAAAGCACAGAAGATCAAAAGGCAAAAACTAAGAAATCCCAAAACACAGAAACACAGAAGACTCCAACTTAGGAGTCCAAAAACAGGCAGGGCAAAAAACATCAAAACACGGAAGCAGGGCAGAGAAAGAATAGGCCTACGGGTAAGAATACAGATAACCAGATTCTCTCAACATGCTAAAACTGTCGAACCCACGCGAAACCCAAGACAGACTGAACTTAAATACCAAAGGGGGAACTAGACAACCAGACACAGGAGAAACCAACCAGGCAAACAAACAGGGTGATTAACAACGCAGGTGTGGTAGGTGACGGAAAAAAAAGTGAGGGCAGGTGGGGGCGGAGTTTCAGGACAAAGACAGAAAACACATGGCATGACAAAACAAACACAAGAAGCACATGACAAAATAAACAAACAGTGGAAAGCACACGTCAGGAACAAGGAAACACAAAGACACAGCAGGATCCTGACATGTTGACATCAGTTTCAAATCACATAGGCCTAATTTTTTAATTATTCTACCTCATTACTACCCCTAAATTGCCCCCGTCCCAACTTTTTCTGGAATGTGTTGCAGGCCTGAATGGCAGGAATGGATTTATATTTACAAATCAAATGAAGTTGACCAGACATAACATGAAATATCTTGTGTTCATACTGTCTGCAATGAAATACAAGTCAAGGTACATTTATAAATCACTGCTTTCTTTTTTTATTTGCATTTTCTATACCGTCCCAACTTTTTCTGATTTGGGGTTGTATATATTTGGTAGACTTTTCCAAAAGCCTTTTGCTTCCATTATTTATTATTGGTCAGACACTGGGGATATATAGGGATACACCCAACCCAACCAGAGTGGTCCCCTTGATTCACACACAAGTGTGAAAGAGGAATGGGAAATACTGATACTGCTCTTGTCATTTTAGAGGATTATATCAATGTTTATTTATATTTTAAATGTGCTAATATACTCAGCATGTATTTGTATTTAAAATTGTACTGTACCTTATATAGTATTCGTCCACACAGTTTGAAGTTGTGGGGATTTAGATGATTCAGCTGATATGTTAAATCAATAATACACACCTACTCTGTTTGCAGTGGCATGCGTGCATGTTCCACTAGTCCAAAGTTAAACATGTGAAGACCTGCTTCTAGAAGCAATATAAGCATTTTTTGCCGAACGTCAGACTCCACACAATCTCTTCACTGTGTGGTATGCACACAATATAACTGCCTGACAGTGATACCCATCACTTTGGTTTACAATTTACTGTTTGGCTAGTACAACTGAATCGTGTTAATGTTTTAATTGTTCATTATATAGCCCAGGCGAATAGTAGAGACATTTAGTCTCAGAGCAACCACTATCTGGCTGCTACAAGAAGTAGGTAAATAAATGTATGTGCATTCACTAAGGTGCGACTTCTGTGTCTGATATTTGACTTGCATTTGTTTTTTCTGCTGCCCTTAAACTCAGGTGTGTCAGTACGCCAGTGGGGAGCACTCAGTAATGACTCTTTGAAAGTCTTATTTGTTACAGAAAACACTCAAGACCACATAGTGTGAGAATAATGATTTTGCTTCTCCCACAATCAGTATGCACGTACCGTAGTTGAATTTCCTGACATGTCTCTACACATGCATGAGGGTACTTTGTATTTGGTGTTTTGCAGGTATTTTTCATGGGCAAAGAAATAAAAAGAGAAACACAAGGCTTAGATTGCACATGCATATTGGAGTTTGGTGGAGTGTATTTCATCATGCCTTGAAAATTGCAAGTGCTATAAGTCAAACAAAAATGTTATTAACAATTTCACAGAAAGTTGTATTAAATAACTTCTATATGTGGCTATTTGAAGGTTGAAAAGACACTCAAACAATCAGAATGCAGGTTCTTGTGGATGTAAGGGTTTGGGTATTTCTCCTCAATGCAAGTAAAACAGAATTTAATATTGAATGTTGCATGAACATGGTTTTGGAAAGATCATGGACATCTGACAGGCATGTCCTGAATTAAAAATGTCCATTTCAGAGGTCAGTGTCTCCCTGACTTCACTCTAGAATGCTCACATGCAATCCATTCTGCATTCTTACATGCTTGTAGTACAATAGTTAGAGATGGGCAGTATTTCAATTACTTGTATTTGAAATACGTATTTCAATGACTTTTGAGTATTTTGTACTTTGTATTTGATAGGGCCAAAAAAATCTAACGTAACAAAATACGTAAAAACGTAAACAACTAAATACTTTAGAGTGGAGTAATTTAAAATACTCAAAATACTTTCTCCAGTGTTGTAGCGAATGGAGAGCGTGGTCACCCCAAAAATGTTTGGGAACCACTGCCTTACGCCACTGACAAGGGCCCGTCATAATAGCCTGCACCTGGGCCCATCTCTGACAGTAGTACTAGTACAGTAGGACTCATATGAGTCACACAGGTCTCCCAAATAGTTATTTTGTGCAAACACAATGGTTATTGCATAATGTAATTTGCAACTGCATGTTGTAACTTGCATTTAGTGATTCCTGCATTTGAAATGTAGCGAAGCCTACTATACTGGATATAAGTCTATGAATCTATGCAAGTCAAATCTCCCATAAAAGCTGCTTTTAACAGTGAAATTAAAATATGGTCAGTCATATTTGATTACAATGTTTGCATTAACCTATGCTTTAAATCGGAGTTAATCAGCATCTGATGTTTACATTTTGAGAAACAAATCATAGAGAAACGCAGTCACGTGTTCATTGAATCTTGTCAGACAAGGGAATCTTCACATCAAAATGTAGGACAAATGACCACGCTGTTGTAAACTAGACTTTAGGTGCCCATGCCCTATCAGAACATCTCCCAAGTCTCCTCCTCCTCGTTGTCTGAGCCTATGAAATCTTTGAAACCGCGTTTTATTGAATTGATTGGTTTGTACCGCTTAGAACATGTAGAAGCCTCTTTAAATTCAGGCGTGGCACTGTGAAGAAGTACTCTGAAGCCAGGAACGTTATAAGGACTGTATCTTTCGAAGTTGACTTCCTTCAGCAAAATGGTTGAACAATTTGTTGGAACGTGGAAACTGACAAGCAGTGATAATTTTGATGAATACATGAAGGCGATAGGTAAGACAGCAAATGGGTGGTTTTATATTGGTTGCCTGTTGGTCTGGAATTGTATTGGTGACGAGTAGTACCGTTACTATATTTCCCACAGCTTCTAATGTTTGTAACGTTAGCCATGCTCAGTCAACGGCCTCGCTTTAGCTAGTTAAAGACACAGCTAGCATTGAAACATGTTGTCTATTGTCTCGTGGCAAGCAGGTGCAGTTACTGTGTTTTTTTTTCTTCTAGGTGTGGGTTTTGCCACCCGCCAGATGGGGAACCTCGTCAAGCCAAACCTGGTGTTAAGCGTGGACGACCAGGGAGTCGTCTCCTTAAAATCTCAAAGCACGTTCAAGACGGTTGAAATCAAATTCAAGTTGGACGAGGAGTTTGATGAAACGACTGCCGATGACCGACGAACAAAGGTGAGTTTATCCAGCGTTATGTTAACGTCGCCCCATAACATATGGCCTCATGGTGCTCTTTGACAACATTCTGAAACCGTGCTTTCCTTAATAGACGGTGATTACTTTGGAAAACGGAAAACTTGTGCAGAAACAGTCATGGGATGGCAAGGAAACGACGATAGAACGAGATCTTCAAGATGGAAAACTCATTGCGGTAAGCTAGCCACTCTGTTAAAATGACTTGACCTAATAGCTAAGTGGGTTTTTTTTTTTGTTTTTTTTTTTTCAATTGTCAAACTCATGCCCAGGATTTCATTTCCTATGGTTCTTTGAAAGTATAACTCGCTGGTAAGCAATGCAGACCATCGATCATTTGCACAGATTGTTTGCAGCCTTGCAGGAGGGTGGGGTGGTGTGGCTAACGCTGACATGGGAAAGTGCAAGCCTGCACCTTTGGTTGCACTCACTCTTGGCATCGATGCTCTTGATTACTCACTCGGCTTGGCTTTAAATGCAAGCTGTGACTGCAGTCATGACGCAAAATGCGCGGGCCTAGCCCATGCTGGGGGGTGAAGCATGATCTAAATCATTAATGGACGGTTATGTCCTTGGGCATTTTTGCTTTTCAATTTGTCATTTTAATAATTGTCTTATGAACATTCAAATCAGATGGAATCTCGTGTTTTAACAAATTATGTTTTCCCTTACAGAAATGCATAATGAACGATGTGGTGTCTGTGAGGACCTATGAACGGGAGGCGTGATCCATTCATTTGTTTTTAGTACTGCCACACGACGTGTCCAGTTCCATGTTTTTGGTTGGCAATGTAAATTGGATAAACATGAAGTTCGCTTATGGGACCATGAATGTGTGCTATGTAACGCATTGTGCTTTAATTAAAAATGTCCTTTTCTGAGTAATTTGAAATGTCACTTTTTAATTTGTATGTTTTTGGTTATCCACTGCTAAGACAAACATTTGGTGACCTTTGTAATAGGCCTATATAACGCACACACACGCTTAAAGTAAACTTGTTTGTTGGACCAACACAAACAATTTGCCCACTTTTTTTTCTTTTTTTTTTTTCAGCGCAACTGTTTTTGGTATCAGTTATGTCTGAAAGGTTGATTTCAGATATTTTGAAAATGCTGAATATTTGAATAATTTTGAATAATGAATGTATGTTTGTCCTGTATTACCAAACTTGAGATGGGAGGTATGAAGTCAAAATCTATTCAGTAGTGTCTAAAGTTCAATCTGAGGGAGTTTTCTGTCCTCCATTCCCCCTATCTGATTGTGAGGGCTGTGTGGAAACACATGAGCTGGCAAAGATGACCGCTTGTGGGACTCATTGATCTTTTCAAATTTTGCAAGGTCTCTGGCAAGGAGCTTCTGGGGGAAAGATCTACTGCTAAACCATGAAGCCGAAATGCTTAAATAAAGAGGGGTTGTGCCTGATTCCAGGACTGTACTTTGATCTCAATCAATGACTGTATATAGTGTCTGTGTACAGAGTCTTAAATTTACAGTTGATCTCAAACAAACAGTTTGGGCTGATCACATACAGGAGGGCCAGCCTGTAACATTGCAACAGATGTCAAGTTTATTGGCAACACATTCAGCTTGAGTTTGTTCATAATACACTGAGCAATATCCAGAGGGCATATTCTAAATACCCGACAGCAGCGAACACATTTTCTACTGATTTGCAGCGGTCAGAAACTCAGTTCTGTATAGTCCAGGAACAGATGAACCAGATGTTACTATTCAAAAGATGATAAAGTGGCAGAAAAAAATGACATCCATGATTGTGAAAAACTAACAGCAGTCCCATTGGTATCCAGAATGATATTCTGTTTTCTAAGTCAGAGTATGATCAGAAGTGTAATCCCATATTCACTGAGGCCTCACTGGACCACAGGAGCAGCAAGTGAATGTATCGACCAGCAAGACAGCAGGCCAGGACTGAAAATCCAACACAAGCTCCCCACATGTTCTTTCCTGTTCTTACATGTTCTTACCCTCTCTCTAACATTTGCCTCGTCCCACACTTCCAACTCTTCAGAATCAAAGTAGGGTTCCACATACGATTTTATTTGCTTGTGTTTTGCCAAAAAAGAAACAAGTTATATATGCAAAGGATAGAAAGACAAATATATATATACCACAAAAGAGACATAAATGTAGACTTTAAAGTCAAATTGGTGAATGTGGCTGCTTTGTGAGGTTCTGTGTCTTGTTCAGCCTGTTACTGTCCCTCTGTGACACTGATAGTGCATTGATGTTATGGTAGGAGAGGAGGAGTCTCTTGTGTAAGGACCCAAGCCCCTGCTGTGGTGGGGGAGCTGGAGTTGACTGCTGGGGTCATGGGGGATGGTGTCAGGACTGCCTCTTTGTCCTATGAATAGACAATACAACTCACATAGCCAGCTAGATAGGTCTACAGATAATTGGCAGCAGTCCCCATTTGCCAGCAGTGGGGCAGTTTGTGAAAAATGTCAGTTTATTAGATCTTTTCAGAAAAGATTGTGAAACTTTTCAGCTTGGCTTATATTTGAACTGAATCTCTCAAATAACAGAGCTCCCACTGCAACAACGTACCAGCCTGTCCTTGTAAACCATACTTATTACACACAAAGTCCACCCATAGCTTTCCAGGAACTCCACCAACCCCTATTCCTATTATTACCAAACACAGTCACTTTTATTCAGTTATCAATAACATAACACTCTTTGCAAAACAGTGCATACTCTTCTACTCTACTCTTAATAGAGTCATTGATTACTTGTGACTTTTTAAAGCACTGCAGGTCAAGGGTTCTAGCAAGGATAGCAATTGTAAGTAGAGTAAAGGATTATGATTTTCATGAACTGTGGACAGAAGTGAATTTGCAGCTGAGTACTGTGCAGGTCATCAAGTTAATCCTCTTCTGTGTAAATATATTGTATTGTATAGTTAAATATACTGTCTACACACACCTTGTGCCTACATGAGTTGAAAACAAACATGCTTATGTTGCACAAAAGTTACAGGACTGTAGTTGTATATCTCCTGCAACAAGAGTTTTTTGCAAAATACTCTTGTGCAGAGTATATACCATACCATATATATAACACCAAGCCAAAGCCCACCAAATATGCCATTGATTGAGCAATGATATGAATAATGTGCGTCCCATTTGACAAGTGATATATTTATGCAGTGACTCATTGTGCAAGAGACGACTAGCTCACATTTTTGTGTATTATTGGCTGCGAGAAAATGAAGCGCAGACAGGAAGGTGAGAAATCTTTCGTGAAAAACTAAATTAAACTTTACGGAGAAATCCAAGACTACTGGAGATGTTCATGATATACAGTGCCATCTAGTGGTTTCTTTTGGGAGGCCTACGGTGTAGGCAACGTCTTCGACTGTACGACGTTTAACATTTTAAAGTTGATTTTCAGTCATAGGTCTACTCTACACCATTATGTGTTTTGCTAATAGCACAGTTTTTGCACCTCATATGGAGTCAAATTTGACGCAGTCAGGATATATCAATTACCCAGTAATTGCATTTTGCAGTAGGCTATACCCATTTACAGGCTTAAGTAATCAAACTGTCTTTGAAAAACAAGGTTTGCTTTGTTCTTTTTCAGCGAACTCGTTCCTGTAGGTAAGCCCACTGCATCAGAATTTTCTCGTTTGAAACAGTGCACAATGCCTCACGGATTTTATGTGGACGCGCACCCTTAATCTCCTCATTCTTTGCGCCTATGAAATCATTTGATACTGCCTTTTATTGAACTGATTGGTTTGCAAAAGTTGACACGTGTGTTGTAGGTCTCTTTAAATGTATGCATCGCAAGTAGTTAACTGTTCGTACATCGCGGAAGGTGGTCAGCTGTATTAACACAAATACCCAAGGGCCTATATCAAAATGGTTGAACAGTTTGTAGGAACATGGGCAATGACCAGCAGTGAGAATTTTGACGAATACATGAAGGCAGTAGGTAAGATCAGCTCACTAAAGACAATGACCATAATGTTGTTTTGTGGTTAAAATTCAAATTAATTTCAGTGTGCTCACAAAGCTATATGTGCATAGTACATTTATTCTAGAATCCAAGGCCTTGGTTGCAGTAGATTTATTGTTAGAATTGTACATTAATGGAAATTATGATTATAAAGTCACCTTTTGAAAACAGGTATGAGCTTTGCTACTCGCCAAATGGGAAACTTGGTCAAGCCGAGTCTACTTATCAGTGTGGACGACCAGGGAGTCATATCTATAAAGGGTAAAAGCACATTCAAGACCACAGAGATCAAATTCAAATTGAATGAAGAATTTGATGAAATCACTACAGATGACAGACAGACTAAGGTGAGTGCTTAAAGGATAACCTTTGATGTAGCTCATTAAAATGCCATGTTACTTCATAGCTTTAATACAGAATACTATGCTGTCTTTCTCAGACTGTGATTACCTTGGAAAATGGTAAACTTCTGCATAAACAGAAGTGGGATGGCAAGGAAACCACAGTTGAAAGAGACTTGCAGGATGGAAAACTGGTTGCGGTAAGCCATAGAACGTTTCTGAACAATCCTGGGATTTGTCCTCATCATGTTGAGCATTTAATGATTAACGTGACGAATAGTGAAAATATACACATGGTCACTACAAGAGCCGTTAATGTGCTGTGGTCAGTTTAGCTGAAAAAGCAGGTAAATCTTTTGCGTATCCCAGGAATGTAATGAAAGAATGTAGCCTACTAATCCTATGAAAGCTGTGCTTGCATGTTTTCTTGACCCAGAATTAATAGCTCTGTTGCTATAGTGGAGTTGCTGTAAAAACCAACCCTAAAGTTCTGTCTAAAATGTCATCCATTTTTGTATGTCTAGAATGGACAGCCTTTTGCCAACATTAGTCAAGTATTCTGCCCAAAATCTAAGTGACTGCAAGCCCAATCATTTCAACACTGCTGTATCTAACTTTTTTTTCCAGAAATGTGTCATGAATGATGTGGTGGCTGTGCGGATCTATGAACGGGAGGCATGATCCTAGATGTCCTTTCCTGTTGCCCTGTCGATTATTTTCGTTCCAGCAACCAAGACTCTGCTTTTACTTGGTTACATTAAAGAAAAAAAATTCAACCTTAGTTTCCAAGAAATGTTCCCCTTGTGAAACTAGAATAAAGTTAATAAAAAAACGGAAAAAAAGAACGTTTTCTGTTTGTTGCTTAATTGCGCAAAAGTATTTCCACAGTCGTCCACTGCATCATATCATAATCTCACAACACTTGTTTAGTTTCCAACATGTTGCATCTGAGAGTTCTCTTTGCAATAGGTTTATAACAGTGGTAGGTTAAAGCATTCAGGTCATAACTTTGCTCTGGAACAATGTAGCAGCATTTACAATCTGTCATATACATTGACTTTGAAAAAACCCTTGCTGGTTCAGATAAAAACACAGTGTTTACAATATCTTAACTGTTACACCACATCAAGTAAAACTTGTTATGTCATGCCAAAAGTCATGCCACTCTATAAAGCTCAATAGGAAAGAAATGCACTGCATTTGAGCCCAGTGCTCTATTGAAAGCATGTATTGTGTAAGCATTGGCTCTAGAGGATTAACACAATTTCTGCGTTACTGGCCGGGTTACCAGTCCAAATACAGAACAGTTATTTCCCCCACAGAGGGTGGAACAGTTGAATTTAAACTTAAAATCTTACCTCAGAATTACTTTGCCATATTTAATAAAAGAGTCCAAGACATTGGTGAAATCTCCAAAACAATGGACTAAAGAAATAGCGATACTGCTCATTTGGTTGAGTCAAATTAGGATTTTGCCAAGACCTTTCATTAATTCATTCAGCTTCCTTCAATATTTATTAAAATCCCTATACTCCAACACATAAGGGTCATACAGGGTCCTTAGTTCCCGGACCAGCAGGTTCAGGAACAGCTTCTTCCCTGCGGCTGTCACCCTGCTGAACTCTGCACCACGGTGACAGCCCCCCCTGGTTACCCCCCCCCCCCCCCCCCCCCCCCCACACACACACCTCCTCCAGTGACTGTACTTTCCCCCCTCCACCCTGGCCTGGACTGCCACACACCCTCCTCCAGCCACATTTGCACATTTTTTTTTATATATTTATATCTATTTATATACATATCTTGTCCATAGTGTATTCATCATTCTTATATCATACCAAACCTCTTAACTTTCTTTGTATATAACATTACTACTACCATTTCATTTTCATTTAATTTACTTTTATCTTCATTTACTTCCATCACTTGTACTTACATATACTTATATCATATCTGCACTACCTACTTCTATTGCTGCTAGTCTCACCACTGTTATACTATCAATACTGTTCATACACCACATCTTATTTCATACTGTATATATCTTATCTATTTACATATTACCACTATACATACAGTATGCACATACTCTGCACTTTACTGCTTTTTTGCACTTCTGGTTAGATACTTAACTGCATTTCGTTGTCTCAGTACTTGAACTCAGTGCAATGACAATCAAGTTGAATCTAATCTAATCTAATCAGATGGCATCACTGACATATGAGCCACTTGCTGTGGTGTGCTGACTGTTGTCCAATAGGAACTCAAACTAAGTCACACCATCCTGACCCCCATGTGATGTTTAAATCCTCAGCTGACTTCTATTCAGTATGGATTTCTGTAATTAAGAAAAAAAAAGCTAATGCCTTTGGATTATCCCTAGTTTGGCAGACAGACTGGAACAGACTGAAGTTACTGACAAGCATTCTTTGTAAATGTAGTCTTTTTAAGTCATTCAAACTTTGTTGAACCAGTCTAGTGGTGGCATTTTGATGAGGGCAAGTTTTGAGTTTTTGCAGTGATATTGCATTCATTATTACTTGTAACAGGATATGATATAAGTAAATACAGTTCTGTCAAGTAGAAGTACATTCGGTACATTCTGTCATGTATAAATGAAAGAGTACGCAATTAAAACAATATATAACCAGAATGATTTAAAAAATAGCAGATTGGTGGTTAGATGTGCTGCAGTGTGAAACCTTTTACCTGCTAATTGTCTGGGATGAATGGAGGTCCTTTACAAGTGAGTACACTTCATTCACTAAATCAGGGTTGCATATTTGCAGAGGCCCAGCAATGACTGCATAGCCAAAACCAGATTGAAAGAGCGTTATACCAAACAATTGCCAAGATACAATATTACACACAATAATTGCTGAATGCTCAACATATAAGGCATGTTTGGTTTATATAGCATTTGTATAATTTAAACTTGGTTTATATCTGTTCACATTTATGCATCGAGATTTCTGCTGTAAGCATTTTAACTTTGGTGCGGAAATGGTATGAGCAGGATTGTTTAAATAATGTCATTTTTTGGCAGTATTCACATAACCATTATAATTGCCATCTGTTTGCTTTTGTTTCATTTCTGTTTTGTGTAGTCAACAGCCTACATAGAAAAAATGCCACTACATTGTGTCGCTGAATCATTGGACACACCATTGGACACACACACACACACACACACACACACACACACAACTACATATGCACTACTTCCCTAGACATCCAAGCCCCGCCACAAAGCTATGTTAATCATAAATCAATTTGCCGCGGTAATGGCACGAATTAACCTAAGATCAAAACGTAAAATACTATGCGATTTAGGAAGGGGCAAATAAAGTACTAGGATATTTAAGAGCCTTAAAGCCAAGGCATAGCCTAGGGGCCTTAAGCGTCATTACTCGACCCAGGGACTTATTAGTGTGAGTGTGCCGGCCACATTAAAACAAAGGGTATTGCATTAAAGATTTGTGCAGTGGCGCACTCTGGTGGTGGATGCAAAACACTAAGTTTTAACTACTTGCCCAACGTTTTTAGACCTGTGCCAGAGCACAGACTTCTTTGATCAGTGAAGCCAGTAAGCATGCCAAGAGCCAAAGACTGTTACTAAAATGTATTAACGTCCTTTTTCTTGGAGACTCGTGCTCTGTCAGAACTGAAAAATGTACCTACAAAAATGAACAACCATGCGTGAAATAAATATGACATCAAGTATGCACGCAACGAGCATTTCCTTATTTCAAAGTAAGAGTTTATAAGCAATTATACATCTCCTTTCTTTTAATTTTACAGCGCCTGGGTGTATGTACAGTGCATCATTATTTGTGTGAATTCTTCACATACACGACTTTATTTTAACAATACAGCAAAGAAAAATCCTATTAGGGGCTGCGTTTGCTACTTTTACTTCCACTAAAAGTGTTCTACTGCAACAGGAAATACAGTCTCTTTATTTCGTCTAATGTATTAAGCATCACAGTGCCCTAAAATCTCAGCAACAAAACAGAAGGAGTAACGTTAGACACGCCAATAGATCACAATCGCGACACGGCATATTGGGAATAACACACATTGACCTAAAGACTAATTATGAGGAAGAAAATATACCCCTTTTCAAAACAGCCATCGTTGGTAGCAAATTGTGCTCTTGGGAAACGGTAGCTACGATAATAAGGTGAGTTTCAGGTTAACGTTAGTTTAACGTACAGAAACTGAAAATGTAACTTAACTTAGCCACACACTGGTGTTTACAGACGCGATTTCGGCGTTCTGGAAGAATATAGCTATTTTACTGTCTAGCATGCATTGTTACTAGAGTTTTAAAATATAAAACAGCTGCAAGCTAACCTAGCTAAGCTTCAACTGACCTTGGTTGGATTTGAGTATTTTTTTAATTTATTGTAATCACACCATGTACTGTGGGCAGACGTCCTGTAACGACAATGTAATACGTAACCAGCTAGTCATACAGGTGTTAAGTTTTATACATCTAAAGTATCGTTACTGTTAGGTAACGCCTATAAAACTGTTTTCCTACAGTCAGTATTCGCGAAATATGTAAGGCTAGTTGGCTGTCGCTAGCTTTTTTCGACCTAGAAATATTTTTCCTGTAATGCATTTTGCATATGTACTTAGCTCCATAGCTAAATTAGGTTGTGTCAACCATATTTTTGCGAATGTAGGGCAAGTTAACAGCAGTCAGAAAATGAAACCTAACGTCAGTGCATTTTGCAACCTGTTGTTGTGGACAGAATACGCTCCTTGTCTTGGCGATTCATTTCGGCTGTGGGAATCTCAAATTACTTGTCAGCTAATGTATTAGTTAGTTAGCCAAGCGGTGGTGTTTATTAGCTCGGATAACATGTGAATTAGACCGTCATGTAACATAGTTCACGGTATGTAGTTGGCAGTGTTAAACCTGGCTGGCTAACTATCTAAGTTCGCAAGATGAATAAACTAAACAGTGACAATACTTTAAAATAGCCCAAGTGGTGGATGAAAGTTGCTTAGAAAATCACAAATGTAGCTGACATGGTTGGAAAAGAACATTTAATGTAACGTTTTGGCCTACTGATTAGAGAAGGAATGTTGTTGCTGGGCCCTCCCATATTGGAACTGAACGATGTAACGTTGGGACCCATGGGAGTTTATGTGGTATGAAACATTTTGTACATTATTTAGAACCCACGCCAGTGAACTATTGTCATACGAATAACCACCAACAGATCCACCAAGTAGCAATGCGTTCTGTCCGAGAAGTAGGCTGTCATCAAGTTCAACTCACGTTTGTACTTGATTTGGGATCGGCTCAGTTAAATTGAATGATAGGTAGGGTGTATAATGGTCATTACGATACAAAGGCGGACCAATGACATCGCACAGAGCAAGAACCTGCTGTCTTTATTCAAGTTGCATTATGCATCACGACCATTACAAGCATGCCCCGTCCTGTATCGCGGAACTTGCCCTGGTTTACCACTAGGAGCATCTGTAAACCCAATTTGTATTTTCTCCGATTGTGTTCAGGAAATGTGCACTTAAGAATAATTTCGGAATGTTTTTTTGTTTGCCACTCAACGAGCAGTGTGTATGGCGTGTTGTTGGGGGCTTGCCCTACATACATCTTGTTTAAAAAGAATGATAAAGAATATATAGCTTTCATCAAGGACGTTTGTGTGGAGATTGAAAATCCTGTCCACATTTGGTTTAAGTTGATGGCCAGAGAGAGTCTATATTCATGAGCAGAGAAATAAATAGCTAATTATAAAAATCAGTAACCTATACTAATAAGATCATTGTGGTAAAAATGTGTGTATGTGTGGACAGGACACCTTATACAGAATAATGTAAGACGATATTTTGGAAAGCAACTGTCATTTTCATATTGACAGTTAAACTGATCCTACCTTCATTATCTGTGGAGATATCTGCCTACTGGGATGCATTATAACACTTTAAAAAAGTACTTCAATGTTGCTATTTTGCTGTGGGTTTATAACATTGGCTTGAGCACTCCAGGCACCCATGTAGACAGATGGTATTCGTGGGAGCGTGGCTTGGGCATGGCGGGACTCTACATCCCAGCAGAACTTCCACTCAGTGGGATGAAGGCAATTGGCAGAGTGTGTCGGAAGCCCCTGGTGTTAGTGGAGGAAGCACAGCTCTCTGGCCTGATGGGGGTGTGTGTGTGTGTGCTGCGTGAATCACTGGACAGAGAGAGGATATGCGTGCAGGAAGGTGGGGACTGAGAACAGTGTTATGTCATACATTGCCATACCATACTAAAACGATCGGGGCTTGTTAGGGTGATGGCAAGGAATATACACAGCCGTGCTTGTAAAAGTGTGTCTCAGTGTGAGGACTGTTTTGCAGACAAAAGGCTTTTTTTTTTGTAAAGAATATTTATATTTTGGTCAAGAAACACCAGAAGAGGCTTAATCTGTGAAGGTCCACACACTGGTTGTACGGAAGAATGCTTGTGAAGATGTCATCATTGTCATCCGCCTGAATTTAGACCGCGTGGCCTGTGCGTGTGCTGTTTTTCTGATTCTGCAGCTCTGTTCAGCTGAAGCTTCCAAGTATGCTTTGGGGCTGACAAGTTCTAAAGAAAAGGAGGGCGCCTGCACAGTGGGGGTGCAGCCATGGGGAACACTGCTACAAAGTTCCGCAAGGCACTGATCAATGGAGATGAGCTGCTGGCTTACCAGCTGTATGAGAGTAACCCACAGTTCAAGGAGGCCCTGGACCCCAACACCTCTTACGGGGAGCAGTACCAGCACAACACACCCCTGCACTACGCCGCCCGGCATGCAATGACACGTCTGCTCAGGTATGCTGACCACAGTTGTCTGTGTGCTCCCGTGTGTTTTAGTAAAATAATGCAACATGAATTCTTCTGCTCTGTTTTTGTAAAAGTGTCATCCAAGGAGGTCATGTAGCCTCTGTGTGGGTGTGGCTGATCATCTGTGTTTCGTTATGATGAGTGCTGGGCTTGGGACAGTTTCAGTCTGAATATCACTGCATCCTTTGCCGCGGATGGGAAGCTTTGCCACTTGTGCAAAAGAGAACAGGGCTTCTTCTGTTCTGACTGAAATGCCTGATGAAAACATGGGATCTCTTGGGTTTCACCATGTGACTTGGCTCAATCTGTATCAATTCTTACCGAGTCATCCACTGTAGATTTGGTATCATACTGCTGTGTCTGGACAGTGTGGAAAGGTTCAGACCGCTTGTTCTGGGTATGAATGTTTTGAATGGTTCTTTACAGAACCGTTGGTTTTCTTCCCGTTATTGATTGTGGGAGATTCTTTGTTTTCCTTTTTTTTTTGGAGGGATTTTTTGGCTCTTAGGCCCTTTAGCTGGTTTAGAAAGAGTCATGACAACATACATCAATGATTATAACAAAATGACCAACTCAATTGCTTCGATCTCTGATTGAAGTCTCTCGCATGATCTCCTCATGTCCTCCCACCTCAGGTCCTTCCTTTTCAGCAAAGATGGGAACCCCAACAAGCGCAACGTGCACAACGAGACGGCGCTGCACCTGCTCTGCATGGGCCCCAGCATCCTGCTGGAGGAGCTCGCCCTGCACCCCCGCCTGACCCGGCCCCACGAGGATGAGCGCTGCCGGGCCGAGTGCCTCCAGATCATCCTCAAGTGGACCGGCGCCAAGCTGGACCACAGCCAGTATGAGAGTGCGGATGTGAACGCCACAGACAACAAGAAGAACAGCCCACTTCACTACGCTGCTGCCTCAGGGATGAAGACATGTGTGGAGGTGAGACATGAAAACAAAAGTGAGTGAGTGAGAGAGTGAAAGAGATGGAAGGATGGAGAAGAAGAGAGAGATGGATGAAGAAGATGGGTCGAAGGGTTAGAGATGTGAGGAGACATTTTTCAACAAAGCTCTGGAAGAAATGGTTCGACCTGATGATCTTCTTTCTCCATTTGATCTTCTTTGTGTTCCCAGATCCTGGTGAGGAGAGAAGCCAACCTTTTTGCAGAGAACGAGATTAAGGAGACGCCGTGTGACTGTGCTGAGAAGCAGCACCACAAGCAGCTGGCCCTCAGCCTGGAGTCTCAGATGGTGTTCTCCCGTGATCCCCATGCTGATGACATTGAGGCCGAGTACGCTGCCCTGGACCGGAGGGAGGTACGGAACTCCTTTCCCTCCAATCAACTTGCACACGCCCGTAGTAAAGCTAGCATCTAGGTGTTGGGCACATACTCTGTTGCAGGGATTGATATTATTGAAAATCCTTATCTGATTATCTGGGACAAATAAATACACATCATACGACTGAATACATGTGTTTACGTGTGTTTTGTAAGGCTTTTACATGACTTTTCAGTAGTTGGATTGCTAGATTTCGACTAAAACCCCTTACTGCTGCTTTAACTATAATAAGTAACTATAAAAGCACTTTAGTGGAGTCGGCTATTTACAAATGTTGTGTAGGTTCACCAACCTTATCTTTAAATATAGTTAAGCTATTGTGTCTAGTTAAGTGTTTTGTTGCCTTATAACTGTGATAATGTTCTTTTTGGCTCTTGATTGTCTGTAGCTCTATGAGGGTCTGAGGCCTCAGGACCTGCGGCGACTGAAGGACATGCTGATAGTGGAGACGGCTGACATGCTCCACGCTCCACTCTTCACAGCCGAGGCCCTGCTACGGGCTCACGGTATGCTACCCGCCACCTTTACCCCAAGTGTACGTGCATCATGCTTTTGCCAGATGAAGACATCTCTGGTGAAATGTTAGTTGGTAGTAAAATGATTGCTGAGAGAAGTGTATGGCAGACTTTTAGACATTAATGAAACGTGCATGTTGTCATAATGACTAATTACTTGGTACAATATAAGGGGTCAAGCAGATGTTCCATTAAGATGGGGTCCAATAGATATTTCATTAAAAAAAGCATCTGAAAAAGCATACATTTTGGCAGTGGCTTGGTTTTTCGCTAGTTATGTTTAAAATGGTGAACACAATCCTCAAAATCTTGGTAAAACTGCGTGATCATCAGAGGGACAATTTAGTCTAGGGACAAGATAATGATGAAAGCAGCTGAAAATGTACATTCCTCAAAACAGGAGGTTATAAATCACCATGTACAGTAGATGTCTTTAAACTCAAGTCTTTGAGTGTAACTATTGCCGCATTGTCTTTGGACAGACTGGGACAGAGAGAAACTTCTGGAAGCCTGGATGTCTGATGCAGAGGAGTGCTGTCAGCGCTCGGGAGTACAGATGCCCACCCCTCCCCCCAGTGGTCACAACAACTGGGACAGACTCCCGTCACCACGGACGCCCCGGAACACTCGCTCGACTGTCACCTCTCCTGATGAGATCAGCCTGACCCCTGGGGACAATGGCACTGTACAGGTGAGGGAGACCCACTCTCCTCCTTTATTTAACACTCTCAGCCTGCCCTTGCACTGGTTGAGTTTCATGCCACCATCTTGTAGGCCATTCAGATTGGAGTAAGGGTTAGCTCCTCGAACCCTCCGAGTCAACTGTTGAAATAAATCTGTAAGACTACAGTCCAGTGAACTCTTTCCTCTTGCAAGTGTGCTCTCATGTGATGTATTTGAAACATGAGCAATAGAGAACTCCCGGTCCTGAAAGTGGTAGCATTACTGTTACCGCTAGTACCTACCTAGCTGGTTGCAGTGTTTTTTACCTTGGCATGCGGTAGATATTTCTCAGCAATAGAATCGACTAACAAACAATCAGCAGCATTCATTAACTGCAGTGTCAATGCTCAGAAGTGGTCTTTTCTCTCAGTCATATGATGTAAACACAAACTGATGTCAGCTGGCATGGCTGTGGGTGGTAGCTGCTGCTAGCGGGGAACCATTAGTGCTAACTGATACTGCAGCTACATGCTGTAAGCACTAGAAAAAGCAGCCAGCGCTGGGCTACAGTACTGAATGACACTTCATCGGCTACTTCGCTGCTGACCATACCCCCACACATGAGCTGTTGTGTGCTACTGGAAACACCAGCGAGCACAAACTGGGGCATTATGGCTCGAGTTCAGCAGCCAGTCCCTTCTCCATGGCTCTCTGAAAGGCCACAGTTACTTTCAGCACAATCGGTCCTTTCAAACACCAGCACCAACATTGTTGGGGGGGACAGTAGGCTCTGCCGTTCTCCACTGTTCTTAATCTCTGCGGACAAAGAGATTTCAGTCAGAGAGAGGAGCACTTCAGTGCTTGGTCTGAACAGACATAATGTAAAGAGCTAATGGTTCCATGCAGAGATGGATTATTTTATCTGGATCTTGATATCTTGCATGTCTCTGCATCTTGATCCAGATTTTGAGCACCATCAGTACCATCAACCTATTAGAGGAGTTGTATAATAGAATGTTACTAGATGACTTGTTTCTCCTCTGTGTTTGTCTTTGTGCACAGTGTGGTATTTGTATGTGTGGCATCTCGGTGTTCGAGGAGCCAGTGGATATGGCGTGTCTTCATATGTTCTGCCGAGGATGCTGGGAAGGGTGAGTGCCCACCGCTGGACTCGGATCAGTACATGTGAAAGTTCAATACGCATCCATCTAATGAAGTCAGATACTGAACAATACAATAACCCGGCTTAGCAATGAGAAGATGTGTCCATATACTGTAGGCCCTTGGCTTTAAGGTACCTCCTAGACCTTTTAGGATGGTGACACACAAAAGTTCTACTAAAAACATCCCGATCATAACTATCTGGCTACATCCCCGTTGGCCATAGTTCTGATACGGTCATTGCACAGTTTGTTGTGATTGTGCAGTTTACTTTAGTTTGCTCTTTATTTCTAGGTTTTTGAACATGAAAATTCAGGAGGGGGAGGCACACAATATCTTCTGTCCAGCCTATGACTGCTTCCAGCTTGTGCCAGTGGAGGTCATTGAAAGTGTGGTCTCCAGGGAGATGGATAAGCGCTACCTGCAGTTTGACATCAAGGTAACTTCACCCAATATACTGTTACTCATAATCCCAACATTGCTGAATGTAACTTATTTAATTAAATCGCCACATCCATTATAGGGGTCATGTAATAAATAACTTTTGATTATCTTTGTTTGAATGAAATGTTCAAATTAAATAATAATGAATCTGTTAAATATTGTATGGTATGCAGTGTGGTGAATTGACAAAGCCAGCCAGTGTAACATGTAGTTCATTGTACATCATTATACTCCAGAAACGAGAATTTTTTTTATTGTCTGGTAGGTATCCATTCATTCTCTGTAACGGGACACCTATGAAGTAGATCCAGTGAAAATGTTCTATCAAGGCTACGTACTATATCAGTGCTCTGGAATCTTTGAATGATAACTATAACAACTATAGTAAATAATGGTTGATTGAGAAGCTGCCCATCAATAGAGTCAGGCAAGCTAATGAATGAACAAAATAACGGTATTCTCTCATTTCCCCAAGTGGTGTAAACGCAGTGAATTCTGTGGTTAAATAACACGTTAACCTGACAACTAGCAAGCTAGCAAGCACAGAATCAGAAACAGCTAGCAAGCTAAAGGAATCTGGCTTAGCAACAATCAACTGTAACCATGCAAACTACCTTACGTTATCTTTGGCCAAAGAATGTAGTACTGTGAACTAAACCGGTTGCCTTCTTTTTAACCAGAACCAAATGTTTCCTTTGTGGCCTGTGCATGCCTAAATACATGTGTGGCAACCGGGGTATAAGCGGGTTATCGGCCTTTGAGGTGTTCCTTTTATATGAAAGTAAGGGAGAAGGCTCCACCGTGCGAAGGGAAGCTGAGTAAAGTGTCCTCTGCTAAATCCATTAATTTTGTACACCTCATTAGCCGTTGTCCCATACTCACAATACAGCATTCCTTTATTCCTCAGTCATTGCTACTGTCAACAAATGTGAGGTGTCCTAATCGCAATCAAAACTTTCTCAGAGTTCGTACTGTAAACACTCCGCTTACCATGTGTTTGCAAAACTGCACTTAAACCTGACAGGAGAACAAGAGATATCACCAGAGAGCTTCCAGTCTTAGTTCAAAATCTCCATGCAGTCTCCCTCACAAGCAAAACTGTCTGCCTCACATGTGGCTTTGGAGTCAGTATTTGTTGTTGACATGTTTGTATACTTTGTGTATTTGCCCTATTTATACCTTCATATCTCTGCTGTCACCTGACCTATGGTGTAATGAAGTATAGGTTGTATTTCAGTATCTGATAAATGCTTTGTTGTGTATCTATTGTCTCATAGAAAGGTATGTTCTCCAAAGAGAACCTTGTCTTCATGCTGAGATGAATCCATGCTGTGTGCCCAACTGTTTAGTTGGATGTTGAATGCTGTCTCCCGTACTCATTCTTTTTCTTCTTTTCCCCCCTCTCCCTATCTCCCCATCTCATTTCATCCCTCTCTTCCCTCTCTCTCTGGATATCTTCCTCATCTCATCCCTTGTCACATACACTATTTCTCTTCTCTTTCCTACCCTTTCTCTCTGTCTCTCTCTCTCTCCGCCTCTCTCCTTGCTCTCCTCAGGCATTTGTAGAGAATAACCCTGCCATCCGCTGGTGTCCTTGGGCAGGCTGTGATCGGGCAGTGCGTCTGTCCATCCAGGGTCCTGGTGCCAGCAACTCGAACCCGTTCAGCTACCCGCTGTTGCAGTCGCCTGCTGTGGACTGTGGCCGTGGGCATCTCTTCTGCTGGTCAGTACTGGGCTAAAACAGAGACAGAGGGCACCTCCTGTCGGCACTGGGAGCAAGGGTCAGCTCTTATTGTTTTTAAGGTGGCCCTTTAAGATGTTGAAAAAAAATAAAAAATCTGTTGCTAAATTTGTATTATTTTAAAAGTAATGACAAATGTCATTTTTTATCAAATTGATTTGACACCAAACCTAAGTGTAAAAGAAAATACACATTGGTTCTCATATCATCAACTTGTTTTTGAGGGCATGATGAGCCTATAATTCTGTATTTTTAGTGGTCACACAGTAACACTTCGAGCCATTGGGCTATGCTTAACATAAATTCCTGGGAATTATAGACATATCTGTTTTGTCTGAGGGACAGGGGGCGTTTTTGAACATGGTGCTGTTTGACCTTTGACCAATAGGACCACTGTTGTCACGTTGCGGTTGTTATATTTACGTAGATTCAAGAATTTGTTTCTGGAATGTTTGTGTGTATTCACAATTAGTTATTAAGTCAAGTCAAAGGTATTTATAAAGCACATTTAAAAACAGCTCACGCTGACCAAAGTGCTGTACAATTAAATCACAATGAAATATCAAAACAAATAGAAAAACAGAAACAAACAATTAGATCACAAAAAAAAATTATTAAATAAAAAATCAAATAGAAAACAGAAGCAACCCACTCAAGCATCTACATTTATATACACATATAAAGAACAGAAACACCTCTAACAGAAAGCAAATATACAAATGATCAACTAAAATCAGGGGGATCCAAATGCTAAGGAATAAAAGTAGGTTTTGAGCCTGGACTTGAAGGAGTCAATAGAAGGGGGCTGATATTATAGAGAGGGGGATGCTGTTCCACAGTCTAGGGGCTGCAACAGCAAAAGCGCGGTCACCCCTGGATTTAAGTTTAGATTGGGGGACTGCCAGGAGCCCTAAGTTAGACGACCTGAGGGGCCTGGTGGTAGAATAAGAGGTTAAGAGGTCTGTGATATAAGACGGAGCCTGCCCACTAAGGGCTTTAAAAACGAACAGGAACACCTTAAAATCAACCCTGAATCGCACTGGAAGCCAGTGGAGAGAGGCCAGGATAGGGCTAATATGGTCTCTTTTCCGGGTACCGGTCAGGAGCCTTGCATCGGCGTTTTGGACTAGTTGTAGGCGGGACAGGGACGAATGGCTAATTCCCGTATACAAGGGATTGCAGTAGTCTAGCCGGGAGGATATGAAGGCGTGGATGCCCTTCTCAAGATCTTTGGGTGACAGGAAAGACTTATGCTCTGTAATTTTCTTGGCATGGCATTAATTTAATTAATTTCATTGCATTAATTATGTGTGTGAGCGTCCCCCACAGAGTTATACATATGTTTAATTATACATCATCTGCAGCCGTCATGGTTTTTGTTTTAAAAGAAGCAGAATACTACCTTGTTGATTATGGATAACAATAAAAGCATCCTGAAACTGTGTTCATTTACAATGATGACAAAAGCAGTACTTACAGATTGCTCTCTAATGTCTTGCTGTATGCCATATGTGTGTGTGTGTGTGTGTGTGTGTGTGTGTGTGTGTGTGTGTGTGTGTGTGTGTGTGTGTGTGTGTGTGTGTCCACAGGGAGTGTCAGGGAGCGGCCCATGAGCCATGCGATTGCCAGACATGGAAAATGTGGCTGCAGAAGGTCTCTGAAATGAGGCCTGAAGAATGTGAGCAGACTTTTTTCATGAATGCACACACACTCGCACACACTCGCAGTCACCATACCATAATAGCACAGTGAGTTAGCACTATTTGATATGTGCATTGTGGTAGGTGACACTCTCTTGTGTTTCCTATGTCTATGTATCACTATCATGTTTTGCAGCATGTGTACTTGTAAATGTTTAAAAGATGCGTTTTTGTATGTTAAATATCTGACTTAATTACATGTTGGTCAAACATAGAACTAAACTGTCAATACAGCATACAGGCTAGCTAATTGGACTAACTTAAATTGATTTTATGCCACTAAACATCCTCTATTGAATTCTCCATCTTTCCACTTTCCTTCCATCTTTCCACTTGATTGTATGGAAATAGTGTGGGAAATCCAAACATCTGTTTATTCATTGATGCATGCAAAATACAGGGGAAAATTGCAGAATTTCACTCGAATCCAAGAGACATGCATTCATTAAAAAAAAAAAAACTGGTGTGCTTGAAAAGACGAGTAGTCTGGCGTAAAAGTGATTTGCAGATGCTCAAATTTGACTAGAAATTTAAGCTGAAATTAAGGTTTGTTTGAAAGAAAATTGGCTGTTTGTACCCTCTTGTTGATTTCACGAATAGCTTCCCAGCCTGACTGTGGTATCTGTGTACTTGTGCATAGTGTGGTTTACTCCTGCATTCTCTGGTCTCCAGTGGCTGGTGTGAGTGAAGCGTTCGAGGATGCTGCCAACTGTCTGTGGTTACTCAGCAACTCCAAACCCTGTGCCAACTGCAAGTCACCCATTCAGAAGAATGAGGGCTGCAACCACATGCAGTGTGCCAAGGTAAGAGGGCCTAAGTATAACTGGCGAATTGAGATATTGGACTTGATTATAAATGTATGATCTGGACCCTCATGACTTTAATGGCCTCTACAGTGTAAGTATGACTTCTGCTGGATCTGCCTGGAGGAGTGGAAGAAGCACAGCTCCACTACAGGAGGGTACTACCGCTGCACACGCTATGAGGTCATCCAGCAGGTGGAGGAGCAGTCCAAGGACATGACCGTGGAGGTAGGCACTCATGCTCCACACATGCACACACACACACATACAAACACCTACAAACACACACACACACACACACACACACACACACACACACACACACACACACACACACACATACAAACACCTACACACACACACATACACACACATATACACACACACACACATACCCTCATGGTTTCGTCAGCACTTTTATGAACACACTCACACAGACTCTGTGTTTACTCACTCTCATAGAGCCAGCGCCATCATCACATTTAGGACAAGTTGCAGTGTTCAGGCTGTGGTCATGAAACACAGTAGACATGCCATGCGCTGTTCCAAAGGACATGGAACAAAGGTTATCTCAGAATTGAAGAAATGCAACAGTGTGTTTGAATCGGACTACTCCTAATCGCCACTCCTGTCAAAGTGACACATTCATAGCTGTCTGTTGCTATCTGCAAGTCAGATGTACACATTCTAACTGTTGGTGACATGTTGTAAAGTTGTAATGCCTTCAACTGTTCAATATTTCAGGCAGAGAACAAACATAAAAGCTATCAGGAACTGGACCGTTTCATGCACTATTATACACGATTCAAGAACCACGAGCACAGCTATCAGGTAGGAGAGAGTTTGAATTGGCCTTTGCACTTAGTTTATTCGTATTGGTTATAAACGGTGTCCAGTTTTGTTGTGTGTTGTTTAGGTGTTTATGGTCAGCTCAACTGTGGCTCTGTCTTCCCTAGCTAGAGCAACGGCTGTTGAAAACGGCGAAAGACAAAATGGAGCAGCTTAGCAAAGTGCTTAGTGCACGTGAGTAGCCATGGAGACCATGTGATCATTGTTGATAAAGAAAAACACTCAACACTCAAGATATGTTCGAAGATAACTCACTGAAACTGGATTACATATTTTTCTGTCAACCCTGATGTGTAGGACAGGGAGAAGCCCCCGACACCACCTTCATTGAAGATGCCGTGCAGGAACTCCTGAAGACTCGCCGCATCCTCAAGTGCTCGTACCCTTATGGCTTCTTCCTGGAGCCCAAAAGCACCAAAAAGGAGATCTTCGAGCTCATGCAGGTACTAAAAATGCTAAAAGAGGCAATTGTTTTTTTCCTATAACTAGCAGATTAACAAGGCAACAGCCGGTAGACTTGACTAACAAATACCAACATCTGTGCAGTCGGTTAGCTGGGTTGCCAACTCAAGTATTTAATTATATTCCATTCATTTGGCAACAGCATGCTCTTATTACTAGTTCACATGAATGTCAAGCTATAGGCACAAAAGCAGGAAATAGTGAACAGGTAGTGGGAATGACTGCTGGGTTCATCTCTTCCTCTTCCTCTCTTGCCTTTTAACATGACCACATACATACCATCAGTATGAATTTGTGTATGTTGTATTAATTAACTAAACCTGCACAATGTTGCTATAACCGAGAGGACAAATACATCTTTGCCTAGTTTTTGAGACTTCCAACACAGCCCTAGTTTTTTTTTGTATGTAGCCAAAGGCTGCTTTTAGGTTGACTGTCAGTGTTATTGTTGTCAATTTGGCTCTATGAATAGCCCCTGTGATCAGCTGCTTGAACTTGACTCCTGCTACAGACATGATCATCACTGATGACGTGCAGTAGTCGCTCACATGCCTTCGTCTTCACTCCTAGAGAAGGTTTTAATGCCTCGTGTTTCTCTTTTTTCTGCAAAGTAAAGCTTTTTAACATTCTCTATGTTTATGTTTCTCCTTGCCATTTGTGGTCTACTTTCTTACAGTTTTGCCTTTGCCTGTCTCACAAAAATGTCGGTGGTTAGTTTCCATAAGAAGAGTATATGAATATATCTGACGTATGAATAAAACCTCCTGGTTGCATGATTGAAGGGGTTTGCTCTCTCAAGGCATTACAGTCCAGCTTGCATTGTTCTCAGCTGCACACAGTTTTTCAGCTCTGTGTGACTGTCTGTGTGACTGTCTGTGTGCGTGTGTGTGTGTGTGTGCGTGTGTGTGTGTGTGTGTGTGTGCACACGTGCATGTTTGCAGACGGACCTGGAGATGGTGACCGAGGACCTGGCCCAGAAGGTGAACAGACCATACCTGCGCACACCGCGCCTTCGCATCATCCGTGCGGCCTGCTTGGTGCAGCAGAAGCGGCAGGAGTTCCTGGCCTCCGTGGCCCGCGGCGTCGCCCCCAACGACTCGCCCGACATCCCCCGCCGGAGGTGGGTGTGTAGCACTCAGTCTCCAGAACACCATGTACTGGCCAGTAAACGTCACAGCCGTTTCTCAACTTGTGCTAAAATTGTGTTCTTAATGATTTCACACTGGTAGTCTGCCAGTGTTAAAGTTACATGCAAGTCTTGTAGAGCCTGGCACCTTGAGTTCTGCAGTTCCAGGTTCCTAGGTAATGTGTAATTAGGTCAGGAGCAGGAACGTGTGATTACATATTTTCTTGTACTGAGAATCTCATTTAGCAAATGCATTTAATACATTATTACAACTTTTATGCAAATGCGTTTATTAATTGTTACAACTGACGGCTGAAAACAAAGTGGGCTAGCACTACTGAGAGACTAGATGGGGAGTTTGCTAGCAATATAATATTAAATCAAATCGGTTGGTAACTACACTTCTGCTCTGTCCTCAGTTTCGCTGGAGGAACGTGGGACTGGGAGTATTTAGGGTTTGCTTCTCCAGAGGTGAGTACAGTTACTTCACTTTCAAGGTTCTTTCTTTTTAACACTCAACTCACAAGTGGTAATGTTTTTGTGACGTGAGAGGATAACATGAGTCATTGTTTAGGTTATTGAACAATTCAACCTTGATGGATTTCTATCAGGAGCTGTTAATCTGAGTTTGCCTGTGCTTGAGCAAATGGTCTTTGCTAAGTTACAAGTCCCAGGGTTGTGTAAAATCAGCTGTGGCCAAGTGGAAAGCAGCAGTCAGCGTTGTAGAATAAGGGAATGCAAATGAAAGTACTTGAGTTTGGCTCCTGGCTGTGCCCATGCCACTGGCAGTAGAATATTCCAAATATCTTAATGGAAATGGAATGGAAATATGATAATAGAAAGTGTGACTTACAATATTTGGGTTTTGACATCAGTGAGTTTTGGATGAATTTGGGCGTTTGGTATAATGTCTGGGCAGAGGATAGTGTTGTGTGACTGTGCATGCCTTTTGCAGGAGTATGCAGAGTTTCAGTACAGGAGGAGACACAGGCAGCGGCGGCGGGGGGAGGTGTCCAGCATGCGCAGCAGCACCCCTGAGGCAGACGACTCCAGCGAGGGGAACCTAGGTATCAGTTCACCTGACGACATTCCAAATCTGCCGTTAAACAACAAAAACTACAGAACCCACTATTGGCACTATCGGCCAAAAATGTGTCTGTGTGGGTTTTACAACATGGGTTAAAACTGCAGAAGCAGTACCACCAAGTAGTCCACCAAATATTGGTATTGGCTTGTTTTTTATGATGGCTTATGGTAAGTGAAAATAATACACACATAGGTGGTGATACCGACATGATGAGGAGCAGAATGTGTGCCTCAGAGTGCATTATCTTTACCTACCCGCATGCTGTGAAGTCCATGATTCCAACATATGTTGTAATTTGCCCGTATGAAAGAATGCCTATCGTTTTGCTGTAGATGTGCAAAAACACTACAGGGTGTAGCTGAGATACAGTCAACCTGTAATACGTTATTTCAGTAATATCATACATATTATATGTAGTTACAGTAATAAAACAATTGGCCTCACTTGTATATTATAATTTTAAACTGAAGAAGAAAAAAAAGCACATTGGTATCAGACTAGTAATCACTATCAGCCTGTACCCTAACTGCAAGTATTGGATCAGTGCATTCCTAGTATATATACAGTATATATTAGGGCTGAACGATTTGGGGAAATAATCGAATTGCGATTTTTCCCCCCCAATATTGCGATTGCGATTTAATATGCGATTTTTTTTATTTTATCCTAATTTTTTTCCCCAACAAATCGTAATGAATGATTTCAATATGAACAACACAATATTAGATACATTTAGTGTAAAATATTATTTCCCACAATTTAAATTTGTATTTAACTGCTCATTACAGAATCAAGAACAACAAATCGGTGGCTTTGCCACTGTGCATTTAAGTAATTTAAACAGTCATTGTAAGAATAAACACAAGGCATGCACTTTTTAAACACTGTGTGCAAAATTTACCATTAAAATTTGAATCGCGAACATTGCGGTTAGAAAATCGCGTTCTATCATATTGCGATTAAATCGCAAATGCAATTAATCGTTCAGCCCTAGTATATATGTATCAAATGCTAAAGGGTTATAAAAAACTCAGTCGTATCCGCAACATGCACTGAGCTGCTTCCACCCCCCTTCTCCTTTCCACACAGATCTTCACGAGCTGGTTGGCAGCCAAAGATCAGGTCTCCCTATGGTGAGTCTCCCACCAGGCCAGGGAACATCCTGCAGCTCCCAAGCCTGGCGCTCCTCCTGCTATTGGCACACCTCATCGCATTGCATTCTGTGCTCTCTTTAGCCGCGCGCCAGTTAATGTAGATGTTTACATGAGGTGCTCTGATCCCATGTTATGTGAAGTGCTAGAGCTAGTATTAATCACAAAACAGGAATTACAATGGAATGCAGTGAATTTACAATTCACATGGTGCCACAGACTTGGGAGAGACTTACTAATGCCACCTTTTGTTTCCCAGCCCCAAGGTTCCCTGGAAGAGGATGACCCCAACATCCTGCTTGCCATTCAGTTGTCACTTCAGGAGTCCAGTCGGGTGTGTGTGGGTGATGGTGGTGGTGGTGGTGGTGGTGGTGGTGGTGGAGGAGGTGATGTCCAGGAGGGGCTGTCGCGTGAAGTGTCTCTGGGGGCGATCGGCAGCTCGCTCCCCTCCAGGCTGGACTCGTTGCGGCGCGGCCCCGTGCCTGAAGCCCCGCGGGCGGCCCACAGCAGCTCCGAGCTCCTGGAGCTAGAGAACAGCCTGTTGAAGCTGACCTCCATGACCGCCGTTCCACATCAGCTGCGCCACACCGCTCCCCGTCACATCTACCCTCTGGAGGATCCCCTCAACTTCCACCCTAAACCCAAAGCGGCTCGTAACCTCTCTCAACGTCCCATCCGCAACGCCTTCAGTGGCTCGATGCCTTTAGAGGCTCCCAGCTCAGATGGATTGGATCCTGCGGACAACGCCAACCTTCTCGGGAACATCATGGCCTGGTTCCATGACATGAACCCCCAGCACATCGCACAGTTACCTCCCTCCTCTTCCTCCTCCACCTCCGCCGGCACCGCCTTGCCCCCCCCTGCCCTCCACACATCCCTGCCCAGCTTGACCCCAGACTCCCCTCTGATGGAGCCACAGTTCCAGATCTGGCCAGAAGATGGAGTCGGTGCTGAACCCTACCGCTGTCAGTCCTTTCCCAGCATGGAGAGTGGTGAAGTGGCTGCCACGAGACCCACTCAGCTCCATCTGGTGGGCCTAGATCCCCTAGGTGAACCCCCCTCTCCTCCTCTCCAGGCTGACAACATGGACAGCGAAACCCCAGTGAGCCATCCCAGTTACTCCCACTCAGACGCCCCTAAATTTGACTCTGACCCGGACCAGCCAAGCAGTAGCTCATCCGAGTGGGAGGGCCAGGTGCACCTTGTTTGATGTGGAGGAAGAGGATCCTCTGTGCTGAACCATTCTCGTGAAACAGGACTACTGTTTTGGGAGTCTGGAGTCAAAGAATCAATGTAGCCATGTCTGGGAAAAAAAGCTGAAAATTGCTGAAGCTGACAAAAACGAGAGCTGAACCTCTTCTTCTTCTTCTTTTACTGTCTATTCCCAGCTTCCTCATGTACACTGAGCACTTCAAATGCTTCTGAAGCTTAAGGTGTCATCACCTGGACCAGAGGGGAGGGGGGGGGGGGGCATCACTGACTCAGTCACCCCTCTCAGTGGCAATCCTCACATGAGACATGGACACCTCTTGTAAAGCGTTTAAAAAGTCCATGTCCAGACTGGGACATGAATGAAATCATATAGTGTAGTGTCTCTCAAATCTGTGCCTCAAACACAAATATGGCCATAGGTCTCTCTTGTACCCTTTAGTTGTTCAAGCTGTCTGTGCTGATGATTGTTCAGATGGGCTGAAACTCCCAGGCAAATGGAGAGAAAAAAAACAAAAAAACTTGATGACTGATTTAAATAACATTGCGTACTGTCAACATATTAAGACAATGGGTTTATCTTTCACTATTACGGAAAAACTGGTGCATCATCTTTGATTAATTCTGACGGGGATGTGTGACTAGTGTTCCAGCATCTGTTGTTTGTCCAGGTGGATGGGACCAGTTCTGTGTTCCTGTCAACAGCTGTGTAGGCGGTCATTTATTCTGTTCTATTGTTGCCTTTTTAAAGGGGTCGTTGAAAGTGTTATTGTAGGTGCCAAAACTAGACTAGCCAGGTCAGAGGGTCCAGGTTTCACAAAGCAGAAATGTAGGTGGTTTAGGTGGTGGTGCTTGTCCTGTAGCCCAAACCCCTTTGTCTCATGATGAGGGTGAAGAGGGCCCTGAAAGCTTCAGGAAATGTACACAAAACTACACTAAACCACTAAAGGAGTGAGGAGTGAGGAGTGAGGAGGAGGAGGTGAGAAACTCAAATTGCACAGTTAGATTTGCACTTGTCTGTGGTTTGCCTCTGAGATATCTAGTTTGCTCTAACCTAATCTCTGTTTTATGCCACTGGTGACGTGAGGGCACACAACTCCAGAGTGTGCCAACTGGGCACTGCCCAGTGCTCTTCAGAAAGAAAGCGTGGCCTCTCCTCAGTCCTTTTTTAGTGCCTTTGTGCGAGCGTGTCACTGTTGATTGCCAGGTATCCTGAGTGTGACCTAATACTGGCCAGACTTGACCTTTTTTAAAGCCGTTTTGACACATAGCCTTTGCCTCCTGTAGGCCGCCTGGCTCAGGAGATCTTTCTACCACACCTTTCTCTGTACACACATCTACAAAGGATACAGTGCCGGTGAACTGTGTTGTCGTGCTTCACTGCTGGCGTTAGAGTGTGTGTGTGTGTGTGTGTGTGTGTGTGTGAGAGAGTGTGTGTGCGTGTGTGCGTGCACATGCTTGTGCATAGAGAAAGTGATGAGGGAAGTACATGGATAGAATATCATGATGTAATTTCAAGTAAGAGGTGTGTTTGTGTGTGTGTGTGTGTGTGTGTGTGTGTGTCTGTATGTTTCGCGATAAGCGTGACTACAAAAATACTAAATGCCATAATATAAAGTGTGAAACCTGATTATTTTCTATTTATTTTTATTTTAAAATTAAAAATCCTTAACCACAATCTGTGACGGACACTAAAGGTGTTGAGATGCTAACATGGTGTTGATGCTTACATGATGTTGCTTGGTCACTGGGTTGTCGGAATAGTTCACTGAAAAGAAGTGTTGTGATGTTGATTGTATTGGAAATGTCGTCTGCTCTCTTTAACGTGGCTTTCTTCCTATTAATGGTTACTACTGAGATAGGCTGGCAATAACACAAGTCCTTCAGAGCAGGTTTTTCAGAGCTCATGTATCTCTGGTGTGAAGAGATTCTTCTTATTTACTGCATGTAGCAGATGTTGCATTCTGTGTTGCCAGGTTAAAGCAAGAAAACCCCTTGATGAAAGTGAAGACACTGGAAATGAGGCAAAGTGTAGTGTTATGGTATGGTAGTGCTTCTAGTAAGTGCTTGTAGTCTTGTTTCAATCCTAAGACTTGGGTTGCATTCTGTGAGTGGATGGCAAAGTACGTTTAAATGGTTGGATTTCAACTTGACACAATAGATGTTTAACATTTTGTTTGGTTGTTGGGCGGTGGGGGGGGGGGGGGGGGGGGAGTACATATCCAAACGAATGCTGACTTGAAAATTGTTAGCATTATCCACTGGGTTTGTGCACATTTGGTGAAAGTTGGGCAAAAGTGCAAAACATTTTCTGAGCTTTGAATGGGCCAAACTGTATTTTTATTATTATTTTGGTTGAATTATTCCTTGCCATTTTAAAATCAAATGTATTCAAAATATGTTAGAAATGGCAATCCTATTTTGTTACCAAATGAAAATTTATATTGTTAAGTAACTTAAAAAAAAGGTTATTTGCACTTCTCATAATCCGTACTTGATACATTCCCTATTTCTATGGAAACTCACAGTGTCATGTTTGGCCATTAAATTTGACAGTTCTACTCATTCAGTTCTGTTCTACTCAACATTGTTGCGTCACAGTGTCATTTCTAATTACAAAGACTTTTCTTGCTCTCCTCCCTTTCCCTTTGCTATTCCTCTCCAGTTCACATGAGACACTTCATAGCCTCCAGGTAAGACTGGCTGCCCTAGAATGCCATTGCCCCCACAGAGCCACTCATTCATTTGTCTCCATTTCCTGGGTACGCTTCTTTTTTTATTCAAATGGCTACATACAAAAGATTGTTTCCACATTTGTTCTATTTATTTGAATCATCATTGCATAATTTCACTGATGGTTACTAAACTGGGATTGGGATGGAAAGGACTGTTTGAATGCATCCTCTCAGCCCAGTGTGAGTAATGGGAGTGAAGAAGGGAGCAGCACAATCGGTGTTATTGAGGACAAATGTCAGGCCGGAAGGGAAACACATCTGCACTATGGCCTCGCACACTGCCCTGGTCAAAGGGACATGCCACCCCAAGCTACGGCCATGGATACACTCACTTAGAGGGACAAGAGAACCAAAACAAACCAAGTTAAGCATCAACATTTGAATATTTGGCTAATTTAACATGCCTTAACATTTGAATATTTGGCCAGTTCAGTGCACCATGCTGAATGTAGTCCCTATCTGTCCGTGGGTTGAGACTGGCAGCTGTGGTTTGTTCAGCTGTGGAAGGCTTCTTGACTAGTGTTCTCCTCTGTTGACCTCTGTCCTCGCTGCTCCTTCTTCAGGTGATCCTGGTCAGCTGAGGATGCGACCAAGCCTGGGTCACTGCCCTACACGGCCTCTGCTGGAAAAGGTGCAGGGCACAGGCAACTGACACGCTTTGCTTTTCAGGCACAAAAGATCAAGAAAAGATGCAAGAACTGAAGTTGTTTTTAATCCAGTAGAGGGTGCTACCTTTCCATAAAATGTGAGTAAGCTTGTGTCGCTCCTACACGATGACCTGTAAAACGTTTTGTTTTTTTCCCTCTCCCCAGTCATCGCTCCAAGGCATCATGTGAAACACTGCTTCTGGCAGCTCAGTAGACATAAGTCTCAGTCCTCATTGTTAGAGCAAATCCCTCTTTTGGAAAAGTTTTCCTTAAGTTTTGGCTATGGCAACTGAAAAACAATTGGGAAATAATCTAAAAGTGGGCAAGAATACAGCTATTTTCTGGATCCCTCTAATGAATCAGTTTATTAGTGAAATGAAAGATTTTGCATTGTTTTATTTCTTTTCACCCAAATGGATTAACCTATATAAAACGTATATATCTATGATGACTTCAAGCTGAAGCCTTCGTCAAATCAATGCATTGTGTGCCCTCCAAGTCATAACACTAAGACCACAGATTCTCTGGTATGATGCTAACCGGTTAAAACCTAGCCTCAGGTGGTTTGGTGCACACCAAGTCACATCCTGAAAACAGCTTTACAGATTTCACATATTTTCACAACCGGTTCTCTCTCAACGACTACAACGAATATAAGCGAAATGTCTCATCCATAGACTAAATCCCCATGTTATCTAGTACGAGAAAAGCTCAAAGTGAACTTTTCAGCCTTTGAACTATTAACATGTTACATTTACATAGAGGTCAGTGTGTCGGTTATAAATTGCAATAAGCTTAAAGCTGAGTGGCCAGAGCCATGCATACAATCATTCTCCAGATCATTGCATTTCATGATACTGGATAATTGTAAGGCAATCTAAACCTTTTGTAACCTCATTACAACCCGCCTCAGTCCTGTGAACATATAGCAGCAACATTGTGTTTGTAGCTGAAAGCTGGCATGGGAAAGGCTGTAGTACAGTGTCTTATGGGACTTGTCTGAATCCAACACTCTGCTCTGCCTAAATGTCAGTCTGGTTACTCGCCTCTTAAATTACTCCGAGCTTCCCAGAAAACTCCTTGTTTGTTATGGAGCGGCGGACCAAGCGCACACCTCCGAGACTGGCCGAGGCAGTGATCCTTTGGCAGAGCGCGCTCCCGTTGGAAAGGCTCTCCTGAAGTTGCACAAGGCACGGCGCGAAAGTGAGTCGGGGTGTTGGGTTTCTGTCATGCTGGGAGAGTTTGTGAATGCTGTAGGATGAGAGGGCGAGAGGCTGGAGCGCTGCTGTGCTCTATCAGCGCCAGGCTGTGAGGAGGCTAACCCCTTTCACTGGGCTAAAACACATCTGCCATAACTGCTCTTCCACTGCAGGACACAACGCACGGCCATTCCAGAGAACCCGATACTGTAGGAACTGGGTGGCGATTTTATGAGGAAATGAAAAGCACATAGTGGAAGTGGATGTATCTCTCTCTCTTTCACTCAATCTCTTTGTCCCCCCCCTCTCTCTCTAACACACACACACACACACACACACACACACAGTGGCAGTGGATGTATCGGCCTGTCTCATTCACTCAGTTTCTCTCTCTGTCCCTCCCTCTCTCTCTCTCTCTCTCTCTTGCTCTCTCTTGCACACACACACACACACACACACATACACACAGACACACACAGGCAGTGGATGTATCTCTCTCTTTCTCAATCTCTCTCTGTCCCTCACTCCCTCCCTCCCCCCCCCCCCACACACACACACACACACACACACACACACACACGTGGATAAGTTATCAGTTCACGTCTCTTTGGTTGGCCTCTATCCTTTTTGTGAGCGTTCTCAGCAGTTCTAAAGTGTCCATGCCTTGTTAACCACCTGGTGTCAGAGCTGCTCTCTCACAATGTGTCCATGTAGGTTAAGAACCAGCACATGTGCCTCTGATAGGATTGTAATCCTCTGGACGGTTTAAATATGTAATATTATTTAAATACTGCCCAGCCACAGTGGTTTCCTGTGAAGGGTTCACATTTGCTAATGATAAATGATGTTACAAACCTTCCTACAAATTTGAGATGTCAGAAATGTAATTGATTCTTTTCTACAATGGTTTGCCATGGCATGGGAAATAGTAGACCATTAGACCATTGCATATAGTCAGTGACAGGATAGTAACCACAGTAAATAAAGTTCTGTTTTGCTTGGTTAGATTCGGCCATGTGGCACAGAATAGGCCCATTTGTCTGAACAGCATTTAGACTGACAAGAAGACCAATAGACTGGAAAGATACCCTGGGTTATTTGAAACTTCATCCCAGTCTGGTTGCAGATGAATCACCTGTGGACCCAGGTCCCCCCAGCACTCACTTAGTGATTGTTCGTCTGTGAAGGGAGTCACGTCTGCATACAAGTCTTCTGCTAAGCGACTGGCCTCATATCACCTCAGATTAGATGGTATTCTCAGTCCAGTCAAGCAGCTTCAGTTTTGAATTATAATGTTGCATTATAAAGATGATTGCATTATGATTATTACATTATGTTTGAGCAACTGGCATCCAGTGCCAGTCTCTGCTTTGATATTTGTGACATCCAGAGAAAGCACAAAGAAGACTTGTTTTACTTTATGACTTGGCCTTATTGTTTGTGTGCCGTATGACATGGAGCGTGCACTGTGAGAATCATCTCACCCACCCCCCTGGCTAAATGCTTTGGCTGGATGTTTTGCTTAAGAGAAACTGGCCTTATGTGTTGCCCAGAAAAGTGTGTGTGTGTGTGAGAACTGTACAATGTGGTATCAAAGAGTGCACTCCAGCAGGCATCACTCTTTGTCACACAGTTAACCCTCTTCAAACTTCAGTCTAGAATGCAGATGGAGAAATGGAGATCAAGGATGCATACAAAAAGACTTCTGAAAACAGTGGTGCGATGGATCGCCTATTCATATGGAGGATCTCACAGAGATGTAGGAGACCCATTTTAGAAACGGAGTGATATTTGTGTCTTCGAGCCTAAGATGGGCACAGTCAGGAACTCCGTTTGCTGCATGACTTCGGTGGGAAGAGAAGTTCAGGAGTAGATAACCTCAGATAACTGTTTCTAATGGATGTTCCTGTTTGGACTTCCCACTGTGATGTGCTGCTGTCTTCCTCTCACATATTTGTCCTCATCAGGGGTGTTGCTATGACGTGAGGACATTTGGGGCTTAGCCCAGATCTGTAGAGGGGTCTGGGGGCATCCTCCCCTGGGATAATTTTTTAAAAAAATAATCACATTCTGTTAGCTAAACACACCATTTTCCCGCAGTTTGAGACAGAAACAGTAAGCCTAAAGACAGCCCATGGCATTGTCTGTCTGACTCACATGAACATTACCCCATCCATTATACCACACTGCTTGTCTGCATGAAAACACTGACACGGGACATGGACATTGCCACAGGTTAGCCATGAACTCGCGCTGACAACAAAGAAAACATTTATGAAGGTTTTATAGACAGAAATGATATATGAACATCATACTGTTTGAACATCATGAAACATGTGAGCCTTTGCGTGGGAAACTGAGGTTTAGATAGGCCTTTAAATACTCCTCTCTGGAGATCAATTTTAAACGGAGAGATATTAAAATTGAGTCTAAACAGTTCTCACGTTATTCCCTTTTACCTTGCTCTTGCCCCAATGGTCAACAACAGGAGACAACTCTTCCTCCCCCTCCTCCTGCCTCGCCTGCACATCATTGCCTTCATCCTTTTTTCTTTCTGAAAAGGCTTGCCTTAGTGAATTAGCTTGCAACCACCAGATGCCAACAATGATGAGCACTGTAACCGGTGCACACGCTCTCTCTCTCTCACTCTCTCATTCACACAAAATGTGTGAGTGCCAAGTAGTGTGAAGTAGATCCTCTGCTTGAATGACCCAAAATGTACTTGCGTTTTTGATCAACGATATTATTTACAAGTGATTTAATGCATGATCAGAATGACAGATGAGTATGCTATTTAAAAAAAATAAAAATCCCAGTCCTATTGATGCCCATGGTCTTCATCCCAGGCTGATGGTGCAGTTGCACAGATGAATTAGGTACTTCTGAATCAGTGATCATTAACTACGCAGAATGACACTAGTTGCATACACTGCTTGTCTTCTTCCTCATCATGACCTCCTGTGATCCTGTCGTATCATCCTCTAACAACTCTAAATGTGTTTAATGGTACAGCGATGACCTTACCTCGGCTGAGGAACGCACTCATGATCATGCATTACAGACGTAAGGCTGTTGTTGTGCACTACCACTGTGTCTCCCCCTCTTTCACACAGCCAGTGTCTATATGGTTCATCTGACTGCTCCCAGTTCTGCCCATGTGCCCGCTGTTTGTCTGCCAGCCAACTGCTGGCTTGGGTGAGTATGCAGGAATGCTGTTAATAACTCCCAACCCCTCCTAAAAGAAATGTCTCTTCCTACTTTTCCTGATGTCAGCCGAAGGAAATATGGGACATTCTTGGAAAGGTGGGTGCGAATAGGTCCGTGCTGCTGTTATAAATGTGCAGGGTTTTCGGTTTTCAGTGCATTTCCTTCTACTTCTTGCATGTTTACTGAATGCCTTTTGCAAGTCTCCAGTGTTTTTTGCAGCCCCACGCAGATATAAGTAAACAATGGTTCTTTACACAGCCCTGTTCATTAATTTTAATGGCCTGGCTTGCTGATCAGTGGTTGGCTGGAGAGGGCTCCAGAGAGCTGGCATTGTTCTCCTCCTTACTGTTCATAGTTCTGTATTTACAGTGTAGATTGCTTTTAAGGGTTCACACTCGTTTTCACAAATAACCCACAAAGAAAAATGCATCACATTGGGAATTCAGTTGAATGCTACAATAAGAAAGAAAGAATGAAAATATGGTAACACTTTATTTGGATACTTTCCACTACAGAGACTTTACAGATGGTTTGTTGAAATGCAAGTTCAGTCTTTCTAATTGATCACTGAACATCCCCTCAACCAAACCCAGCTCCTTACCGTAACCATACATTGTAGTTAACAGTGTCTCAACAGATAGTTTGTTTATTATCTGAGCATCTGTAGACCATATAAGTGAGCATCCAAATAAAGTGAGACTGAAAGTATTTTTTGGGCTCAGTATCAGGATGCTGTCTGTTATTGTTGTGCAATTCCTATCTGCATCCTGAGCCGTGTTGCAGACAGCTGCACCTCCTGATGTTGAGCTTATCATCACGCCGGGGCCCAGAGTGCTCCCTCCAGCTTCCGCTGGAACAGAGACGCTCCTCAGAGTCTTCTCAGACTGCCCCTCCAACTGGACTAGCAGACAGACATTCCAAACGGCTGGGTGGCTTTTAGATTTGCATTCATTACTTTGCAGACACTTTCATCTGAACCAGCGTACAGCAAGCACACTGAATGTTTTCATACAGTTTCCCCCCCCCCCCCCCCGACCATGTGCACCCAGCAGGAATCAAACCTTTGATGTGGGTGGTGTTACTAACACCGTGCTCTGCAAACAAACTTTAAAAAAAAAAGAAAAAAAAAAGCCATGAACAGAGGAGACTTTTTTTCTTCTATTTTGCCCTCTGTCATCCCCTCTGTTCATCAGAGCCTCCGTCCTGGTACAGCAGCCTGTTTTATCCCACATCAATGTCATCCAGAGCAGATTAGTGTCTGTGGCGATGATGGAGACAACAGCAGCTGACCCGGTCCTTACCTCAGGTACTGTGTTCATCACTGAACCACAACACCTCAAGCTTAAGATGACATGTTGGAATAAAACATGGAAAGGGACATCTGCAAGACTGGGGGTGGTGGATACACAAGGGGTGATTTGATTCAGGGACATAGAAGAGCTGCAGTGGGTTGTTGTAGGCTGTGTTGTAGTTGAGTCACTAAACCTCGAGTCATGTCTCAGTGTTTGATCCCACCAGAGTGAGGAAGTACACATTATGAGCAGACAATGCTGGCTTCCTTCACACCGGCCCCCCCACACTTAAAGAGGCACTTCTCATACCTCCAAATTAATCACTAGCAGGCAAGCCACAAGTTTCCGGCAGAACTTCTATATGGAACTTCGAATTTTCAGAAACCTCAGCAGTGACTGTGGGCTGACTGTATAGAGAACCGCTGCCGTCACTTTGATATACCAACTAGATATCTGACTTTACTGTTGCTTGAAACATATATTATTAAACTAAACTATACTACTATTTTTTTCCATTGATAATCTAAACAAACTGTGCAGTGGGATACAGGACAAGAACACTGTTTTGGTCACAGTTATGCTAGTAATGAATGCGAGTACAAGTGTACGTATGTACTGCTGTGAAAGTTCCGAAGACCTTGTCCTCCCGTAACCTGTGTTGTGACTACTCTTTAGCTCAGTAGGGTAATTGCTGCCAGTTAGTGTGGTGGGTTGGTGTGCTGAGTCGACAGGTCATCAGAGTCGGTGGAGATGCCGCGACTTCATCCTCCACTACACAGACGTGCTTTACAAGGCGAGGGCTAATTACAAGAGATTACAACAGGCTAACCCTCCCCCAAAAACATTGTGTTCCTCTTCAGTGGCCTGTCCGGCTGGCAGAGGTGGGGGTTGAGAGCATCATTAGAGGCCTTGTAATTGGAGGGGAGAGGGCAGTAGCCCGAGGAGGTGGAGAGGGGTGAGGTGACCAATCGCTGGAACGTGCACTCTGAACCCACATCAAAGCACAGGAGGATTAGTGCTGGGGAGCAGTTCTTCAGGTCTCCACAGGCACTCCACACACACACACACGCACACACACTCTCTCACTCACTGACTTTCTCTCTCACACACACACACACACTCACGTGTGTGTGTGTGTGTGTGTGTGTGTGTGTGTGCGCACACATACACAATATGATCTGAGAGGTGTCAGGAAACATTGTTAACTTATGAAAGGTTTAGAATTGTATTGACAGGGGAAATGTGAGGGTCGTGTCTACAACATTTGGTCGAGTAGCACTGTAGTCTTTCACCTCCTCTGAGGGTTGCATGACGGTCTGTGTAGATCCCGTTTATGAGGTGAGGATCATCTGATCTTCAAAAGCATGTGGTACTGTACTCCGACAGATGTTTGGTAGTCGTTAGTCTTCCTCGGCTGAAAAGCCCATGCAGGTTTTAGGGCCATTTCCTCATTGTGGCACACCATCTGGTTTCTTTTCCTCCTCTTTTTTACAGGAAGAGTAGCCTGCTCTCCCACTGAGACCCATCCCCCTCTCCCTCCCCCTCCCCCTCCCCCTCCGCTCTCCATCTCTCCATCTCTTTCTCCTTCAGTGGACACCGGACGGAATGGCCCCCTGCTTTGGCAGACGCATCAGAGACGATCCTGGCCCGCGGCAGACGAGAGCAGACAGCGTTTGTTGCTTAGCCGTATTGCCGATATCACAGCCCCCCGGTGAGCCAGAGCCCTTTAACCCACAGGTCACCTCTGAGCCCATTAAAACCCCCCCGCACAACTCCAGCTCTTCACTCTCCTCTGAGCTTCACTCCATGTAAATCTTTCAGAGCTGGGACATGACTCGTCTCTCCAGATGCACAGTCGGCCAATAAAATATGCCAGTATTACTCTTGAATAACTGCTGCCTGCTACCTTTAGCATGTCTCATGGTTTGTCTTGCCAGAGCTGTGGGCTATCACTGTTTGTGTATCCCTACTTGTTCAAGATCAATGTCATCCACATCAAACACACCTGGCCAGGTTTTTGTGAGGTCAAATGCATAGAGAATCTTTCTTTTGAAGAATGTTTGAATATAAACTGGCAGAATGAAGCGAATCTATTCTGAATTAACAGTTCTTCCTCCATGAATCATAATGACCATGAATGAAGATGTAGTGGAAGGACTTCTCCTTTACATGGCCTGACTTTTTGTGAAGCTCTTAAAACTCTTTCTCTGTGCATTTCTTGGTTCTATTAGTAGCTGCCTTTTAGTGAAATATGCACAGCAAATAACATCTCATTTTGTTTCGTGCTCCCCAGTGGTCAAATGAGGCTACATTTTTGCACCACCTCAGGAAGGGGTCCTGAGTCCATACACCAAGCTTCATGTCATCTCAAGTTGCTGAGATATGATCTTTCTGTCAGCATCTCATAATTCATATTGCAATACAAAGACAATGGAGGAATTTACAGATAAATTACCTTAAATACCTGCTGTATTATATTTCATACATACATTTAAAAAAAGGTTTTACTATAAAATAAAGTATGAAATATTAAGTAATTATAAGTTTTTCAAAATTGCCAGATTTCCCTGCCAAATACTGAGCTACTACATAAAGGCAGCCATTTTGGATATAGCATTTCAGCAAAGTAATGATCATGATGACGTAGACATCTCAACCTCATGTAGCAAATGTGATACAAGCGCTATAGGGTTAAATAAAACAAACATTGGGTAAACAGAAGAGGTTGCAGTGATACTAATATTGGTAAAATCGATATGAGGAGGCTAATACCAATATAGACTGCTAAGTGTCAAAAGTGGCCGATGTATTGGCAACATAAGGCCTCTAGTCCCAAGAATGAAAAATACTCTGACCTTAAGGCATGTCAGCAGGAGCGCCCTCTATAAACAGAATTAAATCAAATGTGGCGTGTGCCTAAAGAATTTGGCAGTGTGTCAAATTGTTTGAATTTTGAACCTTTTTATCACAGGATTGGCTAGAAAAGTGCTAGATTTGTGCACTTAACATTATTCACTAGGTGGTGGTAGTCCACAAATGAGTCATAATGAGCTAGGGTCATGTGCCTCCTAGAGGACAACTTGCCATCAAAATGTAGTCATTTCTGGTGAATTTCCGGTGGAGCTGTCTATTGAGCTTTTGCCCAAAAAGTGCTTTGAGCCTTCCCCACTTCAGGGGGCGCTAGCACAAAAGGACACGCCCACCTAGAGACACAAACCTTACATTCCGTATCAGCCATGTGGAGCTACAATCGTAGCAAGTTTCATGTGGATTGGTTTAAGTTGAAGTTTAAGTATATCATATCGACATGGAAGAAAAAAGAAAAAAAAACGTTGACAAACTATATGACTGCTGATGTGCCGCTGGGTGGCCATATAGTTTCAACGTTTTTTTTTTCTGTTTTTGGCGTACATGCATATCCCACATGAAACGTTGTCGGAGAAGTGATTCTGCGCCTCTCCAGTTTCAGTGAAAGGTATAACATAAGTATAAAACTCAGCTGTGTTTTGTGGGACACGCATTGCATGCACTTAGTGAAAGCCTGTTATGCGGTACGTAAAAGTAACACATGAGTATGACAGGCATGGAGAGAGGCGTAAAGGGATGAAACGTGAAGCATACCACAGCTGACCGGCTAGGGCGGTGCCAGGCATTAGGACGCCAGACTATGGGAAGCTTTTATTGGGCCTCATTCACAATGGCACAGATACATAAGACACACCTAAGCTTGAGGAGCCACAGCCTACCAGTTCTTCTGACGTCACAGAACATCTGACTTGACCTTTTTCACACCGTTTACAGCTTGATTTTAAATGTGTAATTCACGGGTCACGGATTGAGCATCATCTGTTAGCTTTTCTTGAGGCACTTTCAACAGGATCATAAATCACTGACATTGGTGTAGATCTCACATGTTCTGGTACTGCTCTGTTACACGAGTGTTGCTTATACATCCTTGAACATCTTTTCTCAAGGAGTGGCCAAATAGTTTGTGGCCTTCCGATGTTTCTGTCTGATATCTGAGAGCCAATGTGCAAGGTGACCCTTGACATGAGGAAATGGCCATTAGGATGGAACACTCTAAAGCTAATGGTCCAGATTAATGGCAATATTATCCTTTCCAAACTTTAACTCCCCCAAACTGGTACACATTTGCTTCAGCCCTTTCAAGTCCTCAGCACCCAAGTTTGTCTAATTAGAAAAATAATGACTGTTATTATAATACCATTTAGCCCAAAAACGCAAAAAAAAACACAAAAATGAATTATGCTGTGTCACTTAATGCAGTAAGTAAGTAAGCTGACTTGGCCCAAATTTGGGTTCCACAGCAATTTGTTTGAATAATTGTCAATGTCTTATTTAAAATGAATCCAAAGTCTAACTTGGAACTTCCCTCAGTGCTGAACACTGTACCACACCATACATCATGCAGAAGCACACACATATACACACAGAGAGAGATAGAGAGAGTGAGAGAGAGCACTAAACCACACAAAATACACACATACTTGAAATAAGAAAAAAAAGGTGTAGCAATACACTGTCAGGACCAATCTCTGGGGCCATCACTCAAGGCCAACTCAGAGACGCAAGCATCTGGCAGCCGAATGAAGTCGTCATGCCTACAGCCCATCTAGCCAGCCAGCTGCTCCAATAATCACACAAAACACAATCAAACATTGTGCAAAACTACAGCATGAAACCTACAACTAGGGCTTACAGTAAAGACAATTCAAAGAAAGAGAAGGAAAATTAAACAAACATTTCTGGAGATTGTGGAGTAATGAAAGCGTTTATCCTGTAATTAAGGTGCCAGTTGATTTAGTTTCTACTTAAACCCTTAAACATTGTTTATCTACTCCCACAAGCCACCACAGACTTCTATCACCATGTATTGATGCCAGTCAGGGCTATGCTGAACATCAGGGACTGACACAAAGGAGTGGGGGTGTGCTAGAAGCAACAAGTAACATGAAACTAAAAGAAGGGTATGGTCTGGCATGGACTGTCAGGTCTACTGGACTACAGGGCAGCCAGTAACCTACCTGTTAATGGTGGCCCTGATAAAGTGGTGGGCAGTAACTTAAATCAGTGGGTCTCAGAACACATATACATGCTTGTAGATACACACACACATACTTTCAATTTGATTTGATTGTACTGATTTCACAATCCAAATTAAAAGGTAAAAAATCCAATTGATACACGTCAGGCAACACCCAAGGTGTTTTCGACTACATCTGCAGAGAAGCTTATCAGCTACCGTTCCTGATTTGGTACCTTGTCTAGATGCAGCAACAATTTGTAGATTGTACAATGATTGCACATAACACATTGGAAAAAAATGGAATTTGCCCAGATCTGCCATTTTACATTTCAGCTTGCATCTTTTGTGTTCCACCATGGCTTTTTGAAGATCATGGGTGTAGCTGTCAAGTCCATTATCACCACCCTATGTGTCTTTTTAGGAGAACCCGGTTGGTGCATCTCAGAGAATGAACTGGCTCCCTGTGCTAAATGCTTCTCACAAAGGTTCACTATGCTTATTTGAAGCAGTATCTGTATCTCAAAAAAGTGTGAGGTGATGGGAATGGGCACTTTTGTTGAAAATGGCAATGTACTGAATGGGTGTCAAGCAAGAAAATCCTTCAATTTGTGTGTGAGATGTCAAATGTAACAATGTAAAAAATTTAAAAATCAACATTTTCAGGATAGTATATTTGAATTACATAGAAATCTGAGTTACAAAATAACTATTGTGTAGCTGACCAATGACATGTAGCAAACTGTATGCATCTTATGACTTCCCACATACACTAGTCAGTAGTTTAATACTACATGTAGCATCTTCCAAAAAAATCTTTATTAGAAAAAAAAGGAGCTAAACAATAGCTATTGTCTTACACACAGAGATGCATGCAAGTAACAAGGGAAAGTCTTGGCTCTGCTCTGTGAAACCCAATGCTGGTTTAAGGTAAACCACTCATTTGTCTCTTGACTGTGCTCTGAGTGGGGTAAGGCCTGGGGGGTGGTTTCATGGCTGAGTCACGGTTTGATGTGCTATTTCATGGGAGCATTGTGAAGACTTTGCCAGCATTCATGTGAGAACGGTTTCGAAACTGCGCTGGCCACTTCTCAGAATTGGGACAATCAGTTGGGAGTGTATTTGCTCTGTTTGGCAGCACTTCTTCTCACTCCGTTCTATTCGCTTTCAGCCCCACTGCCTTTATACTGTTTTCTTTTAACTTTCTTTTTTTGGTACTTTCTAATCCAATTATGCGACCCCTATACAGCTTCTGTGTCACTTTCCGTATCCCTGCAGCACTACCGGGAAACAAGGAGGGGAAACACCATGCTGTTATATCTACTGTTATCTGCTTTCCTGTAATATTAGGCCATGCAGTTAATTTTCAAAGAGGCATAATTAAGCTCGCTGTCAATAAAGACGATTTAGAGTGCTAATAGATTTAGATTTAGAGTACTGATGATGGCAGTTCATTCGGCTGACCAAGTAATAAGCACTAATCTGATTAGTCAGCAATCTGCTGTTTAGAGATTTACAAGACTTACCTGTATGCTTGAACCAGTATGCTTGATACCAGTATACTCTACCATTGCGCTATTTCAGTGTGCCTGTAGAGGTAGAGGGGGTAAGCTGCAGTATGAGTGCAATGAAAACAAATAAGCAGTTCTATCTAAAATGTGTCACAAATATGACCGTAAATATGCTGCAATGATGATGTATGGTCTCTGCAACAGCCACTTTTTGACTGCAGAAGAACATCAGTCAGCAGTGGTCTATTTGTGGAGGTCAGGAAAGACAATATGACGAAAGGAGTGTCTTTTTTGCTTTCATGTTTTTCTCCCCCTAACCCCTCTACAGTTTTGCAGCCTGATACTGATACTTGTCTATGAAATCATTTTTATTTCCAAGAATAGTACTTGGCAGCACATGATTTCTATAATTGTCTGTCAAGTCAGAGTGAGCAAAACTACAGCAATCCTATTACAAAGTACAGCATTTCCACGAAACTAAAACCTTTAAAACTAATATTGGCTTGACCTTCCTTCTTTTGTCTTGCAACACATCAACAAGAAAAAGCAGCAGCAGCAGCAGCAGCAGCAGCAGCAGCAGCAACAGCAGCAGCAGCCTTGCGCCTGGCTGAGTCGATACACACCACAGGCTTCTTACTCTGGGATTCTCTATAGCATTTTGTCATGTCTTACATTTTTTGCAGCAAAACAGAAACTGTAACTGGCAAGCTCTTCCAGAAAGAACACATCAGCTCCAGAACTGGAACATGGTCCAAATGCCAGGCAAAAAAAAGGATTTCAGGTCCAGAGATTTATGCTATCTCTCAGCTCTTTATTCCCTGATGAGGCTTTGACATGTTAACAGCCCAACCATGACACCATCCATTAATCCATGGCAGAAGGTGCCAAACTGTGTAACCTTAAGTAACACCAAGCCCACAGGAGAGTAACTACATAGACACCACCACCAGCGTCACAAGAGCTTGAAGTTCCTTCACTCATCATACAGTTTTACAGGCATAAGAGGCCACTGATGTGGATCACCAGCTGAAGGATTGTGAAAGACTATGACATTTAGATTACTTTCAGCCATATTCGGTGCAAGTGTACCAGTGCACTTAGGGAAGATCTAGATAGATAAAGGGATGGATGGATGCATAGGTAAATAGACTGATGGATAGACAAATAATAGATACATAGAGATAGTTAGATCGATATATATATATATATATGTGAGGGAGATATATGTGAGGGAGAGAGACAGCAATGGAGAAAGGGTTTTTTGTTATTGTCTTATTGAATAATATCAGGGTGCGATTGATTTTTTTAAGGTTGTGTTAGATTTAGGAGTTTTTCATATACTTTCAACTCACATTCTTGTGGTGGAGGAATTCATATATCACATTCTCGCCACCTTCATTAACACACAAATGGTCAGCAAGACCCTTCCTGTCTGCTGATCACACCTTTTCATATATAGGTAGACCCCATGCCCAGCATGCACCCAACCAGACCACAGACACACCCATTATGCTAAGTTGTGTATTCGATTGACTATAACTAAAATGTCTGAGCGTCTTGTGTTAAAAAAATAACCAGAGAGACACCGACCGCTACGAGTGGTGAGAGAACGGAGCAAGGAGCATTGAGGAGATGCCGCGGCCTGTGAAGACAAGGCCAACCAGAAGACGAACTACACCATGGACCATACCTCCTAATTTCTCCCTCTCTCTCTCTCCATTGTAGCGTGTTGTGTGTGCTCGAGGTCTGTTACGTAGATCTTCGACTTCCTGACGGGGAGGCCACAGGTGGTGAGAATCGTTGACCGCACCTCATCCACAGTAATCACCAACACAGGCACCCCCCAGGGCTGTGTGCTCAGCCCCCTCCTGTTCTCCTTGTTCACACATGACTGTGCAGCTACGCACAGTTCTAACCTCATTGTCAAGTTTGCTGATGACACAACCATTGTGGGCCTCATCACTGACAATGACGAGTCAGCCTACAGAGAGGAGGTTGATACCCTGACTACATGGTGTCAGGATAATAACCTCTCTCTCAACATCAGCAAGACAAAGGAGATGATTGTGGACTATAGGAGACGGCAGGTGGAGGAGCACGCACCTCTGCATATCAACGGTTCCGCAGTGGAAATGGTCAGGTCCCTGGGGGACAACATCAGCAATGACCTCACCTGGTCTGCTCACACAGACAAGGTGGTCAAAGCGGCCCGGAAGCGCCTCTTCTTCCCGAGGAGACTGAAGAAGTTTGGCATGGATTCAGTCATCATCACCAATTTCTACAGATACAATTGAAAGTATCCTGACTGGGTGCATCACAGTGTGGTATGGGAGCTGCACAGCCAAGGACCGCAAGGCCCTATGTAGTGTGGTCAGGTCTGCGGAGTTCATCATCGGCAGGGAGCTCCCAGCCCTGCAAGACACATACCACACGATGCCTCAGGAAAGCTGGCAGGATCCTAAAAGACTACTATCATCCAGCCTTCAGACTTTTCACCCCGCTGCCTTCTGGAAGGCGGTACTGCAGCATCCGTTCTCGCACACGCAGACTGGAGAACAGTTTCTTTCCGAGGGCCATCAGGCTGCTAAATGGACATTGACACACTATCGACACTTTTGCACTCGTCACTTTACATACACTGTCACTTTCATTACTGCTTGTACTACACTTACATACTGTCACTTCCACTTACAGTTTGCATTTCATCGAGTTCTTTGCCAGAATCACGCAACCGCAACTAACGTCAGAGCTAACATAGAGGTCTGTTATATTATAGTATAACAGTGGTGTTTTCATGGGAAATCTGTTAAGCATTTCCACCCAGACCAATGATATCTTTCAGTTGTCTTTAAACTTTTTTTTTCAGAGCACACTGGTACTCATACCCTAGTGAGGCATTTTTGGGAAGAGCCTGGGTGGAGGACGCAACGTTGTCAATCATAACAGACAGGTTTGACTTTACTGTTCCCATGTGCACAATAGCTTATGGTGTGCAATTGTGAAAAGCATTTACACATTTGACTCACCGAAACATGTGCTGAAAGTCTCTATGGGAGTAGCCTCAAATGCCTTCAATTAGGGTGACCAGATTTGAGATTGTGAAAGAGGACACTTCGTCGCGGGACCCCGCCCCCTCCCCTGCGACGGAGTTTTTAGACATCTTTTTCACATTAGATTAGATTCAACTTTATTGTCATTGCACAGAGTACAGGTACTGAGGCAACGAAATGCAGTTAGCATCTAACCAGAAGTGCAAAGTAGAAGAGTGCAGAGTATGTGCAAATGGTAATATAAATATAGATAAATATGGTATATACAGTATGACATAAGATATAAGTGGTATGAGCAGTAAGAACATGAGCAGCAATAAAGGTGATTAGTGCAGATGTGATATAGATATATGTAAAGTGCAGGTGAAGTACAGGTGAAGGTGGCAGTAGAGGTTATAAAGTTATAAATGAGGTAGGAGACATGATAAGATATAAGTACGATGAATATGGATGACAACAATTTAACATAAATAGATATATACAATGAACAATTTAGTGCAAATGTTCAGTGGCTGGAGGTAGGTGTGTGGCAGTCAAGCCAGGGTAGAGAGGGGAATACAGGAAGGAGTGTGAGGGGGTAGCCAGGGGGAACTATCACCGTGGTGCAGAGTTCAACAGGGTGACAGCCGCAGGGAAGAAGCTGTTCCTGAGCCTGCTGGTCCGGGAACGGAGGGCCCTGTAGCGCCTCCCTGAGGGGAGGAGGGCAAACAGTCTGTGGTTGGGATGGGAGCTGTCCTTCTCGATGCTGCGCGCCTTCCGCAGACATCTCTTGCGCTGGACAGCATCGATGGTGGGGAGTGGGGAGCCAGTGATGCGTTGGGCAGTTTTCACTACCCTCTGGAGTGTTTTGCGGTCCGCAACAGAGCAGCTGCCAAACCAGACTGAGATGCAGTTGGTGAGGATGCTCTCAATGGTGCAGCGGTAGAAGTTCACCAGAATCTGAGGAGACAGATGGGCCTTCTTCAATCTCCTCAGGAAGAAGAGACGCTGGTGAGCCTTCTTAACTATGGTTGAGGTGTTGAGGGTCCAAGAGAGGTCCTCGGAGATGTGGACACCCAGGAATTTAAAGCTGGCGACACGCTCCACCTCCGTCCCGTTGATACAGATCGGGGTGTGTGCGCCACCTTTGGTCCTCCTGAAGTCCACAATGAGCTCCTTGGTCTTCTTGGTGTTGAGTGCCAGGTTGTTATTGGTACGCCACTCTGCCAGGTGCCGAACCTCCTCCCTGTAGGCCGACTCATCATTGTTGCTGATGAGGCCAATCACCGTTGTGTCGTCTGCAAACTTTACAATGGTATTAGAACCATGTACAGCTGTGCAGTCGTGGGTGAAGAGGGAGTAGAGGAGAGGGCTCAGCACGCAGCCCTGTGGGACACCAGTGTTCAGGATGAGGGTTGAGGAGGTGTTGTTGTCTAACCTGACAGACTGGGGTCTGTTGGTTAGGAAGTCCAGGATCCAGTTTCTGAGGGAGGTGTTGATTCCTAGATCACTGAGTTTAGTGATCAGTTTGGAGGGGATTATGGTGTTAAATGCAGAGCTGAAGTCTATGAACAACAGTCTCGCATATGTGTTACTGTTGTCCAGATGGGAAAGGGCGGAGTGTAGTGCCGTGGAGATGGCATCCTCCGTGCTCCTGTTCTGGCGGTAGGCGAATTGGAGGGGGTCCAGTGTGGGTGGTAGGCATGTTTTAAGATGAGCCAGGACCAGCCTCTCGAAGCACTTCATGATGGTTGAAGTGAGTGCAACTGGGCAAAAGTCATTAAGGCTCGCTGCTTTGGAGTGTTTTGGCACCGGCACGATGGAGGTGGTCTTGAAGCACGTGGGGACAGCTGCTTGGGCCAGTGACAGGTTGAATAAGTCAGTCAAGACCTCAGTCAGCTGCCCAGCACAGGCCCTGAGCACCCGTCCAGGGATGCCATCAGGGCCAGCAGCCTTTCGTGCATTAGTCCTGCTCAGTGCAGCACACACGTCGGTGGAGGAGAGTGTGAGGGGCTGGTTGTCTGTAGTGAGTGCAGCCTTGATGGCCGCCTCCTGGTTGTCCCTATCAAATCGTGCATAAAAGCTGTTAAGCTCATCAGGGAGTGATGCTTCGCCGGTTTGGGGGGAGGTGTTGGTGGGTTTATAGTCCGTTATGGCCTGGATGCCTTGCCACATGCGTCGGGGGTCAGAGTTGTTATTGAAGTGCTCTTCAATCTTGAGATGTCATGCAGATGTCATGTACTATTGTACACGATGCAACTAGTGGAGGCGGCAAGGTGCTCAGTGTTGCCAGATTGGAAATGGCGTATCGTATCAAAGGCTCAAAATGATCGTATTTGGAGGATAATTATCATATCTGGCAACACTGGGAAGGCGGTCGACCAATGACAGTTCTCTCTACAGTCAGAGCTCGCGCAAGAAGGTGGAATGTAAGGGAGATGAGGGAGAGACCCTTTCCAAAACTTTTAAGGACGTAATAACTAGTTTGTGAAAGACCCAGAGAAACACAAATATCCGACCAGGCAAAATCCCTGCCAATTTTGGAATCCTTGCCGGACGCATTTTTTAGGTCTCGAAAAGAGGACATGTCCGGGTAAAAGGTCTGGTCACCCTACTTCAATGGAGCAGTATTCCAGTTCTTCCTTCATGGTCCGAGACCCACCTGGCCTTCCAGTAAAGTAGCGTAGAATCCAAATTCTACCTGTGTTTTCTTGTGCCTGGTTCCTTAGCTCAATAAGTCATACAGAAGTAAACAAGTAACATTCTCATGTATGTGTTCTTCTTAACTGTGACAGAGCTATAAGGAAAATATAACGGAAATGAAATTGAATTTTGACCGGTTGGGCCAATTGACAAATTGAAAGGGATGCTACTAGTATCTCTGGTACCCCTGTCCCAATGTAGTCATGACAAGCTTACTAGACTGACTGGAGTAAGTGCAATGAGGAGGCAGGTCAGCTATGATTCCATTACCTCATTATGGAACAGGTGTCTCTGGATGTGTTTAGTATAAGACGTCCACATCACTCTTAATATATTGGATCTTGGAATATTTTTTGTGTTTTTTTGTGTCAACAACTTGTCTCCATAAGAATGGAATCATTTGATTATATTCTGTGGTCTTGTTTATGCAAGTTAACAGAGGCAGACTGTAGAGTTGTATTAATCCTGCACTTAAGATTGTGTATGACGACCGACCGATGCACTAGTGATCACATATGAGCTCTGCTCGCGCTCTGGCATGTTAACACAGGGATGATTGAGTGCTTCTCCAGACAGCTGTGTCAGATGGCGCTCATTCAAAATGAAATAAAATAACAACATCATGGTTGGTCCAAAGGCTCAGTAGTGAGGATCATTAGGATGATTTTCCTCTCTTTTCTGGAACCCTCCCTTAATCCCACTGCTCCTTCCTTCTGGAGGACTGAGGATTCTCTCAGGACTCTTTGCATGAATTAACCGTGTCATTTATTTCTTGACAAACAACTTGACACTACCATGACTTGCGTCACATCATTTTAAACGATGAGACACTCCAGCCCCTGATAGTAGCCTTTGAATCAGCCGCCAAAGCGTGTATGGTGTTACTTAGCAATATAATCAACAGCGATAATTGCTTGGGCCTTTTTGCACAACACTCCCAAGGCATCTTGATCTCCTCTGCTCCCTCAGGTCAGACTGCCGTTCCTCTCCCATTCATTTGGTAACAGAGGCCTGCAACTCTCGGTGTAGTGCAAGCCAGCTGTGACTTCCAGTTAAACTGTTGACCCCTCAAAAGCACAACTTACAGACTCCTTGGTAAGCATTACCGAGTAGAGAGCACAGAATAGACATTAGCTATTGGTTTGGTAGAAATTAACTTTGGAAAATATCCAAGCTTGAAACTCTGAAGAAAAGAAAAGGCATCCCATGTCCCCACTGTTGAAGGCAAGGTTCTTCTAGGTCCAGGGTATCTCAGTAGACTTTAGATTGAGCGCCCTATACAGGCCAGCGGGTTTAAGGATCAAAGATATTTGTATTGTCTCCGAAGGACGATTTGTAGTACAGACAGCAGTATCCACACAAACAACAGCTGAACACAATAGATGGGCAATAAAATCAACGTAAAAACCCCCCCTTAAAAACATGAAGATCTCCTTCGCTGAACATTGCTGACGCATTCTGCCAGGCACGAAGCCAACACCTGCTCTGGACAGTACTGCGGCAAGAAATCAACCTCATGAAATCATGAAGATAAGTGGCTGCGAGAGAAGGGACAGACGCTCAGCTGCGGCCCCCGTCCAGAGTCCTACGCAGCAGTGCAGCTGTGTGAAGCTGAAGCTGAAGCAGCAGGAGTGTTTACTCCATTAGCTTCCCCGACTAGACAAACACTTCTCCTGCTTAGACCCTCAGCAGCCAGAAAAATCATTAAAAAAAAAAAAACCGAGGTCGGGACTCTTCCAGAAGCATGCGTGACAGACACGCTGAAGGTTCACGGAGTTAATAGGATAACACGACACATAATTAAAACTGAGGGTGTGCAGAACGAAAGTGATGGAGGGAGATAATTGGTCTCTTTTTCCAGTAAATCCTCCTCACCGGCATAAGCATGTATCAGTGTTAACTAATGAGGTGTAAGGTGGGTGAGGGGGGAACTGGGGGGATGGGGGCACACGCCTGATGTTTATATCACCATAAAAAATCCATCGCTCGGATTAGTCACTTCCTACGGGCTCCCCTGGGAAGGGTCAGCTGATTCATTTCCAGTCCTGCTGACCTTTTGGCAAACATGCTGTCGAATGAGGCCAAGAGCAAATAAACTTGCCCAGAGTCTCCTGACCAATGACTCTTAATCTAAAAAAGCTAAGAGACCTCGGTCTAAGAAGGCAACCTTTCATCCACTTCAAGACCAGTTGAGTCATTCTGGTCAAATACTTTAGCCAATATTTTCTTCAAATTTTTTTTTTCTCAGAAAAATATATTCCCAGTACTCATGAGCTTAACTGCCTGGGTTAAAAGAAAGCATATGTTTTAAATATCCTTAGTCTTGTACTTTACATGCAGCCTTATTGCTAGTTTAAAAGTGCATTTCTAATGTATTGACAGAGCTGTAAAAAACTTTTTTCTATAGTTATTGGAAGTGTATTATTGATAGACTCATATGCAAAATTCAAAACTTTGTATTATGGGATAGAAGAGTGGATGCTGACATTTCTCACATATACAATGTGATTGGTGCTCTGAAGCAGGGTTAGGGATGCTCTGTTGAGATGTTCTACAGGGAAGGCTATGTCACGAGGGTGTCCTTCAGCTGGGTGGGTGGTCTTCTGAGAAGACTCCAGAGAGCACTCCGAGGTCAGTGGAGGTCATTTGTCAAAAATAAATTGCCGCCGCAGAGGCTCTGGATACTTCCTTTTTTGACACTGCCTCTTTTGCCTTTACTTTGCATAGAATGGGTCATGTGGTTTTTGCATACTATTTTAGAACTGAAGCTTAGAGATCCAGAGGTAAACTTGAAAAGGTACTTTGAGTATATTTTGTGTTTCAAAGTAGAACCCTTATATATAATATATATAATGGCATTCGAATTACACCAATGTGCTCCACAACACAGGGGCCAGCAGGGTTTATTCCTAACATACTCCGGTGAAAAAATGGTGATAACAGTATTTTGTGTCTTTCCATCAGCAATAAAGCTACTGTATATTGTTTACACAGTATGTTGGTTTAACAGCAAGATGGAACTACTATGACTTACACTCAGTTGCCAGTGTATTATGTACACCTAGCCTAAACTAATGCTGTCTAATATAACAGTCCTGTAATAAATCCCCCTTCATGATTGTTATAATGTTCAGTTCAGTTCATGTTGACAGTTTAAGAGAGGTGGCGATTGTGGTGGTGTTAGACTGTAGGTGTAGTTGTAGCCTAGCCTAACTGATCGAAATGGGGTGGTCAAAAAAATACTTGTGTTTGGGCTTTGAAGAAGCAACTGGATATTCTACAGAAATGTTTTAGACAATTTATCTGTTGAATTTCAGTGTAGTTGCACTTGATGAGCCTTCAAAGGATTTCCCTAAAATGTTGTAATGTAAATAAACCTTATGGGTCTTAATTGTACTTTGGACAAGTTTGCTGTTAAAGCTCTAACAATCAGATCAAAATACCTGTGACAAAGTGAATGGTTACTCTCTTGCTCTACAGAGAAAGCAGAATGTAGCACAGGGGATTTCATTGAATTCCAAATTCCATGTAGGGTTTGACTAGGTATTATGTTTAAAGCTGTTCAAATCCAGTACTGTTTCTCCATCCCAGATGGGAATTACCTTTGGGAAACTGGCACAGTATGACCAAACTTCTCCAAAGAGCAGGACTAACAGTAAAGCCATGTTCTCTCTGTGCTCAAAGAAAGGAGCCTCCTGTGGTTAGAACCGATTTGCGGTCACCATGTGTTAGAAATCAGACCAGAGGAAGTATCAGGCATTCCCAGTTGGAGTTGCGCCCAAGAGTCTATGAATGCAGAATATGGAAACCAGAATGGATAGGGAGATAGTCTTAGAGGAGACATGCTCTATCGTACTTGTTTGATGGACAAGAGGGGCTATTCAGACATGTTGACAGGTACTCTCAATTATCTTCTGACAGTTCACTCACTCTGCTCTGATGACACATGACTCAGTGCTTCCCTATGTGTGAGAAACGCAGTCAGTGAAGGCAGTCTGAAATGGGATTAAAACATGGCAGCCTTTGTGCTCTCTCGTTGACTGGTACAGATGTATCTTGCCTCGGAGAAGTTTTTCAGTAATCATAGCATGATCAAAGACAATACAATGCAAACTGTAAAAAGTAATGTTCTATCTAATCGTAGTCTCAGATGTTGCCCAAACGACAACGGATTTGCATTCATATGAAAATGTCTCGAGAGTTCATCCGTGTCCACACCCAAATGCAAAAAAGAGTGCAAATGCTGCAATTTAGCGTTACTTTATATCAAACAAACCCAGATGTTTCCGATGGATTATGTCCTCTTCGTAGAAATAGAACAAATTGCCTGACACTCAAAAATAGATTTTCAATTCATTGCAACTGAGGGTGTGGTGGAGGCTTTGCAGGGCGCAGCTCAGCCTTCACGTAGAATGAAAGGTGATTGGATAAAGTTGGGGCTGTGCCGTCATCGTTTTCAAAAAGCTCTGTTTTCGCCTGTCCACATGGCGATGTAAAGGTTGTGATATTTTTTTTAAGACCTTTGTCAGGTTTTTAATGGCACACACGACACACTGGAACACACATGTGCATATATGGAGGCGACACAGGACACACACGCAGGTAGGCCTGAGGTCGCGGAGAATTTATTTTCTGCTTTTTTCCCATCCTGGACCGTCCTTCCTCAAGGACCCCCCAGGAGCAGTGGGCAGCTTGTAGCGCCCGGGGACCAAGTGAAGTGAACAGTCCATCTTTGGTCAGGGATGGACATGTGTTCTGTTATTTTGCATGTTTTTTCTGTTGGGGTGCTTAGTGGAGGAAACCCCTTGTGAACACGGGGAGAACATGCAAACTCCACACAGAAAGGCCTGGGAGATAGCCCACCTGAGCACTGTTCACTCAGGGGAGGACCTGCCCCCCAGAGCCAACAGCGCCCCACGCGGGAATCGAACCCATGACCTTCTTGCTGTGAGGCGGCAGTGCAAGCAGTGCAAGCAACTGAGCCACCGTGTCCAGATGCCAAACCTATCAAACCTATGAAACCTGTTTTAAAAAATATGTGTCTTCGGTCCAAAACGCAACAAAACCTCAGTTTTCGCGAAAACTCTGTTTTCATCGTATTCATGTGGACGCCACCTCAGGCAATATAACAAAATAATAAATGATTACATCGGTTATGATGTAGGTCAACATGAACCAGAATTTAAACCAAGGCTCGGTGTGTCCACAAATGAGGGGTGCTTTTAATGATGTGTGTGCAAGCGTGTTTCTTTGTTTTTAGAAACCCTGGTGGGAGTCACTCATGCCCTTGTCACGGTGTGAATGTGTGTGTTTACTGGGTGGCTGAATGTTCGGCTCTGAATGACGGATGGATGTGAATTGAACTCTCAGGGCACAGAAAACAATATTTGATGGTGGTCAGATCTTGGTGGGTACAATAACAACCACATTCACTGGAGGTGGGGTGGTCCCTCATAGTAAACAATAGCTTTGTCAGGAATGCCTTACAGCTCTTAATGCATCCACAGCCCATGACACCAGTGGGTTATAGTGGCCTGGCCAACCCTGCATGTGTCAGTGGTTACACTAACAGCAGGGAAAAGCTGAGGGACAGGCCGGTTCAGGCTGGCTGGGTCAGGCCGGGTCAGACTGACTCTAATGGTATTATGGACCTTTCACAAGTACTGGGAGTCCCTGCACAGCATTCTCTCTCTGAACATTAAACATGCATCAAGATGCCACGCGCCCATTAATAACCAAGGGAATCCCCTTCATGTCAAAGGTGGCTCTCCAAAAACAGCACTTAATGAGAACAGAATAGCCTGTACTCCACCCTTGTAACTGAATCATACAATTAAGTATTGCAACATCAAGGGTTAGGGGGGGGGGGGGGGAGTTTGCTGTTGCCACAGAAACACATTGCTCGCTGTTCTTCCCATGCCTTGAAGTGAAGGCTGACACAGGCCAGAGGCAGGGCGGTCCTTAAATGAAGGTCGCAAGGAGGTTAAGGAATTAACGTCACAACCGGAAAACTCTGACCAGGATCTGCACCTCTCTCTTTAACTTAATATGATCGTGTTATGTGAATGTGCCGTTGCTGTTGAATGTTTTTTGTTGTGACCACAGCTCTAGGACAAATGTGCTTTGAAAGACGCATCACCCATGACAAAAATGAACCAGTCACTGCAACAACCTGTTTCTGATTCACTTTCAAATTCAATTATACATGTGGTCACTTTGTTCCATAAAGTCTTGTGTTGTTAGATATTTACAGAATTTCGTTGATACGTGAATAGATTTTTGTTTCATATCATATCTGTATGTGGGCTGTGTGTATTTCAGAAATCCACAAACGTTTTCAAATCGAGCATGGGATCTCTGTCTCCCAGTGTTTTCCTCCGCAGGGGTGATAACAGCCTTAACATCTGACGATCCCTGACGCGGATCACCTGTGTAACATTGCAGGACTCCTTTACGGTTGTTTGTACACACACACCACCCAGCGTGTGTGAGGACGACTCCATCTCCCGCTCCAGCACACTTCACAGGGGAGTGTATAGGCCAGCAATGCACGGCTATACAAACACAAGGCCAATTTTCCTGTGTGAGACACAGGCCGCTTTGCACTAGACCTAATTAAGTGAAGGAGACCTCATTACAGCACGGCCTCTTTTCCAAACACACTGGAACAGTCGAGGCTCTGTGCTCACAAATGCAACCGCAATTATCCCCTTTTACTCTTTTTCTTCTCTGCAGCAGAAAAATGAGAGGGAAACGTTTGGCTTGTCATTACTTCAGCTCGCTCATGTCGTGGACAATCCATCCCACTCCCCATGGCCAGAGCAATGCGGAATCAGGCCATTAAGAGTATTGGGATACTGGAGTCATTGTTGTGGTGCATTTTGGTGGATGCACATGTTTCGAGATTGCGAGCATATGTGCCATCTGCCCGGAGGAAGTGGAGGATGTCACAGAAGGACACCCTCATGGTTGATGGGACAAGAACTCTGACAGCATAACGTGAAGAATTATGATTATCTCTCTGTTATATTTCCTATGTGATTGGACCCCTGACTAATGCATAATCCAGGAATCACACTGCGCATTTATGGATGTGGCAGGGAGCCAGAGCCATAACATATGGTGCTTGGAGAGTTGGACTTGTCTCAAAATTCAGTGTTGGGACACTTAATCTTTGCTTTTGCTGGTTTGAATGATTTTGTGTATGCTAAAGCCAGTGTTTGGATAGACAGACGAGCTGTAATTCAGGCAGCCTAAAGACTGCTATGTGGGACATAAAAACATTAGAATGTTGACACTCATGATCAGCAATAAAGTGAAATTTTGATGAATCATCCAGTACTACATGAACACACACACACACCACTCACACACACACACACACACACACCACTAACACACACACACACCACTCACACTCACACGCACACGGACACGCACACGCACACGCACACGCACACGCACACGCACACGCACACGCACACGCACACACACACACACACACACACACTACTCACACACACATTATACTCTCAACAAGAAGCTGAGTCTTCATGCTATGTATGTGTTCATGTATTCTCTCTCTGCATGCCACTCTGTCTAACCAGTCACCGATCTTCCATTCCAAACCATCCTCTCCCACGCTTCCCTTGCCCACCACCAGACTTTCCCACGTCATGGAGGCACTGTCTTCAAACACTCAGCTAGCACTCCACACAAGGCAGATGTGATTACAATGGCCATTGTCTATCCTTTTGCAAGGGCAAGCTGTAGAAGATGAGTCCCCCCCCCCCACACACACCAACATCATCACACACAGAGAGAATGCATTCAACCAGATGGAGGCATAGATTGATTCACTGGCACATGGTTCATATATCTGAGAATAATGCATGATTTTGTATGTGTATGTGTGTGTATATGGATTTGTGCATGTGTGTGTGCGTGTCTGTGTGCGTGCGTGCGTGTGTGTGTGTGCATGTTTTGCGTGAGTGCGTGAGTGCGTGCGTGCGTGCGTGCGTGCGTGCGTGCGTGTGTACGTACTGCACACACACACATGAGCTCAGCACGTCTGGAGGCCCCTCTGCTGCCTCTCTGACTGTCGGCCAGCCTGCACTGCTGTTTTCATTACACACCAGAACCACCATGGCTCCCTCTCCACTTCAACATGTAATGTCATCATAACCCTCCCCCTTCCAATTCTCACTTGTGTTTCTTTCTCCCACTCTCTTTCCCCCCTTTCTCCCTCTCCCTCTCTCTCTCTCAGTGGAAACTAGGCCGGTGGAAATCCCCCTCTTTATTGCTAAAGATTTCTCAGATGCCTCACTGGAGATAAGAACTAATGCATTTCAGCACTGCAATCATATATTGTGTAGACAAAAAACTGTGAACTTTTTTACAGCAGCCTGGAACCAGGGTAGCCTTAAAACAGATGTGATGCCGTGTCAGAAGTCTTCCTGTGAAGTGGCCTGTGTTTCGTAGGGTCTTTCCAGAACCAGATCATTATCTACTGTCCTTTTTTACGACACAAGGAGGCCTGGTGTTCCACAGGCCACAGGCCATTTTTAACTCTTTATCTCTAAAACCGTTATCATCAGTTGAGTGTTCTTATTTGGATGTGCAGTGGAGTTAATATTTGCTGTTATAAAAAGCCAAACTCGAGTGTGTGTGTGTGTGTCACACACACCTAATGTGTACCGGGGGGCTTTGCCAGACATGCCCCCGGAACAGGGAAGTGATGCGCAGATAGAGCCAGAGACACACAAGAGTTCTGAGACGCCCGGGGACACTTGTGTGGGGTATCTGCTTTTCTGCTTTGAATGGCTGCCAGGGGCGGTCAAGGCAGTCTTTTGTGTTGCTGCTGTATTGCTTTACCACTGACCACTTTTTTTAATCCCATTGGTTTCATGGAAATGATACGAGGGCAGAATGCTGTCATTTATAGAAGTAAACAGATATTAAATTAACTGGACATTCAAATCGATGGACACACTTAGAATGCATCCACTAACCAAAGTAATCTAAAACCTTTTGTTAAACCTGCAGCACACTCACAGAGCATATATTAAACACGCTTCACTTCTCTGTTAAGCTGAAGCAGAGAGTATGTGCTAGAACAGAGTTGACGTTTTCATGTTCTCTACATCCAGTTAATGAGCCCTGTTAGACCTCAGCAGGGTGGAGAATTCTCCCCTTTGTATACAGCAGCACTTCCTCTTGCCAGAGACTCCATTCTATATTCCATATGATTCATGCTTATCTCCCCTGGAGAGTGGTTTCAGATTGGGCTAAAGATGCTGATGATGTGGGAGTCAGGGTTGGCTCATTGGAATAAATATACAGTAGTTTAGTTCACCCTTGAAAGGAAGAAAATGGCTTATCAGTCAGTGGGGATATTTCTTTTCTTTTTTTTTGTGTCATCCATGGCAAGAAATTCCACTGACATTTGGGGCTGAAAATGGTAGTGTAGTAAGTCATGTGAGGCAAGATCCAGAATAAACATTTTGTATGCCGTGCATCCTTCTCCAGGGATCTGTGCATTTAGGAAAGTGTGTTCAATGCATTCCTCACGCCTCATGCGCTGAGCCGTTTGGGCCCTCTGACCACAGACGGATTCTGATGCAAGACACTAAAACGCTCGACTCCCGTCTTACTCAGTCTTTACTCATCACTTTTATCAGTGTGTGTGTAAGAATCCTTCTTTGCGGTTTACAGTCTGTCTGTCTTTCATTCAGACTGCTTTTCTTTCATCCTGAAGAGAGTGGCTTTACTGCTACACATCTGGGGCATAATCATAAGAGTTCAAATAGCCTCTGTTATAATGTCTTTCACTGATGTTTGTTTCCTGCACCATTATCCCACAGGCCTACAGGCTCTGCTATAAGGCCTTACACTTCTCACATTGCAGTATTAGCCATATGCCAACCAAGCCTTTAGCCTTTAGCAAACTATGGGTCAGACAGAGTTTAGGGCTGTGGTTAGAGGGTTTAGGGCTGTGGTTGTCTTTACATGTGAAAACCAGTGTTCATAAAATCACATACATGGTGAGGGGGTATACGGAGCAATGAACATCCATCTGTGTGCACTCCAGAGCATGCACCCTTTGGCATGGTGATGTCACTATGTACAGACAAGTATCCTGTCCTGGACATCCTGTCCTGATCATGGCAGCTACATCTGCTGGGCTTTTTGGTGAGAGCAGTTATAGAGAATTTCTGCTTTCTGTCACATGTCTTGGATCATGTGTATGAGATACTGGGTTTTTTTATGTTAGGGAACATCACTGCTTTCATGGAAGTATGAACATGTGGTGGACCCAAGGCACTTGTCGTTCTACGAATACATGATATACACATCTACATGATATACCGTACATATCTTCTGCCATTCAAGTTAAATATAACGTCTAAGGTAATTTTGATGTCAGAGAACACATTCCTTGCCATTTCTCAGAACCTTTCCCTAATGAAATCTGACTAGAGCTGTTTCTTTTTCACGTATTACTTACAGAGGAGTAAAAAGTACTGAAATGTTGTACTCAAGTAAAAGTACAATTACTTTGATGAAATTTTACTTAAGTACAAGTCAAATTACCCATCTAAAAATGTACTCAATTAAAAGTAAAAAGTAGTTCATTTAAAATGTACTTTAAGTAAAAGTTAGTTACTTTCAACAACTTGATCGGGGCCGCTCCTATATAGTGCAAAAAAGGACAAGGGGTCATAAATCCAATACAAAAACTAGTTATTTTTAATTAAAGGAAATCTTTAGAAATATAAGTGCAATGACATTAAACATGTCAAACATTAAACATTAAACTGTCAACACAACATTTAAGAACTTTTGGGAGGACATGTCAAGACATGAACCACATGACAGCTAAAATAAAAAAGTTAAAATGCCGCTGCCCCACTATATTAAAACTTTGGTTACTTTACTTGTGTCCACCTTTAGAGCATTAGTCTACAAACGTCTTGTTGAGTTAGAGCAGCAGCTGATTTTCAAGGTGTGTAGAGTTCATCCGGGCTCGCTTTGCAGTAAACGGCAATCCAGCACAGCCGAAGAGTCACTCGCAGGCGGCCGAGGCAGGTAGGCCAGTATTGAGTTTCAGGGACAGTTTTTTGATATTCTGAAAGGAGTTCAGCAGATCCATATTGACTGAGACACAGGCTAGGTTCCCTTCTAACTCCCCTGTACCTTCTGGACTTCATTGAGGAAAATAAATCATCTTCATCTGATGAATGTTGTCCAACTTGCTTCAGCCCCTACCATCCGGTCAAGATGTTGTCTGACATAGACTAGACCTGTAGAATGACAAACACAGGGCTCTCAAGTGTCACGCATTGAGCGTGACAGTCACTCATTTCGGTCTTTAGTCACGCACTCCCGCCACACATCGTATTTCTCACGCTGAAAAAAAACTCTAGGCTATTTAATGTGTTGCAGCGCGCAAACATGACCTGGCCGCGCTGCCCTCACCATGGAGGAATCAAGCACTTCTCCCCGAATCCCCTGGGGTTCTGCCGTGAGGTGCCACTTATTGGCTATTACTACACAATAGCCAATCCGAAAAATACATCTTTTGTATCTCGGTAAGATTTAATCCAGCAACCAATTAAAATAAAGCATCCTAGAATTGCGCGCGATTGATCTTCCGGAGCTCCAAGCATCAGTCTTCTACAAAGAGTAAGTCGTCTCCTGTTTTAATGTTACAACACATTTACAATGGTTTGACACAAGCAATGACAACTTGACTGCAGTTAGAGAATATTTCCCAGATGATTAGCATCAGTTTTTAATGAGTGTTTGTAGCCAACACAGCCTGCCTTTACACTATAGCTTTGACTCCGAACTTCGTTAATAGGCTATAATAAATTCTAGTAGGCCTATTAAAAAAATATATAGCCTTTAATTCGAACGAATATTAGGCAGCCCTTAATATTCAATGATGTTATGGGCATTATTTTTGGTAAATGTGTTTGCTTGAACATTCTATTCAGATTCCGAGGTTTCTTCACGCCTGGTGAAGTTGTGAATCGCGAGCTCATTAGGCATACTAGCATGTTATAAATATCCTGGCCATGGATGCATTAATCATTGCATCTGTCTTTCAAAGATGTCAGGTAAAAAACAAATAAGCATCCTGTCCTTCGCCCAAAGAGGAAAGCCCACTAAAAAGGCCAGATTAGGCCCAGAGAAGGTTGTAAACACATGAGAGGAGGAGATGGTGGAAGAGGAAGAGACAGTACAGGTTGAAGAGGAAGAGAGTACAGGTGGAGGAGGAAGAGACAGTGCAGGTGGAGGAGGAGGAGACGGTGGAAGAGATGGTGGAAGAAACAGTGGAGGAGATGGCTAGAACAAAAGAGAGAAAAGTCCCAGGAGCAACCCTACAAGACCTCTTTTAATAGTGAATGGACCTCTAAATGGCCATTTATTACTGTAGGAAGCACCAGTTCATATTACTGGTGCTCTATCTGCTGTGGGCATACGGCAGGGGCGGGGCGGGCGGAATGGGGGTGGGCCGGGGGCGTGATCAGGGGGGGGGGATATGTCACTCTTGCCTGTCTTCAAAACTTGAGAGCCCTGCAAACAACAATTCTGACAATTAAGTATTGAGCTGCCATCAAGAGTGCATCTTAACACAGAAATAGCTATAAATAGCTACTTGAGATGACAGACCTACAGTATATATACAGAATGATAACATTATTTTCTATTTCTACTTGCATCACAATTCATAATCCTAAATTCTTGCTAACTGAGACCCCTGAGCATGAACATGAAAGACGTGCACGTTGCAAAGCCACCACATCGTGATAAATTCGAGATAACGACATACACATTGACATTGACTTGTCCAACTGTCTGACAACGATGGTGTGCGCATTTACATCGTTTCTGTTTCAGGGCATGGGAGGCAGCCAAATGATTTGCCTAATCAGTTTATGCGGTGTATCTTATTGCTGATGACTGATCTGCAGTTTTTAACACAATATGAGAGACTGAACATAATAATGCTATGAACTGAAACGAATGGAAGACAGGAATGGAATTATTATTAGTATATTGGATGTATACGGCTGTTAACAGAAGGATGGGTACAGAAGGATGGGTACATGAGTATATAGCTAGCTAGCTAGTTGACGTTAGCATACTCAGGGTGGTTGCAAGTGCTAGCCAAAATGAGGCTACAAGTGCCATGACACGCATATTTTGCTTATTGTAGCAAAGCTAATAAACAACATAAACTGTCTGAACTACTAATGGAAAGGGACAAATACTGTACTTACCAACACATGCTTGCGCAGATTTGAAGATTCATTTTTACAAGCAGAAAGTTCTGTCTGGCGGGGCAGGCACAGCGTACACAGCATTATATAGCTGTTGCCTCTTTTAGGTTGGAAGGCAAACTGCTTGCTGAGTTGTGGATACGGGTTTTCTTCATCTTCTTTAATTTTAAGTTGCGGAAAGTTCGGTGCCTCAGCTTGTTGGTCGTCCGCAGCTTGTTGGTAGTCCGCACTATCATCTTTCTCCATCTCTATCTCTCGTGACTCAACACCGGCGGGCTTGCATCGACTCAATCATCCACTCTATGCAGCATCCATCCACCACTGCAATGAGAATTGTCGTGCGCGATTCCCGCCTTTCGGTTTCCTTTCTTGAACTATGTTTTTTTTTTACTCAGTAACGGATGTAATTTCCAATGTAGCGAAGTACAATACTTCAGTCAAAATCTACTTAAGTAAAAGTAAAATTACCGATTTCAAAAACTACTTAAAAATTACAAAGTAGCCTACACAAAAAAACTACTCAATTACAGTAACGTGAGTAAATGTAATTCGTTACTTTACACCTCTGATTACTTATGAGTGCTGCCAGTGAAATACAGCATGTCACAGGAGTCATGCTACTTAGCCTGATTTGTTTCACAGTTTTATGGGCACCCCACTGATAGTTAAGTGTTACATACAAAGGGCAAAGTGTTTCAAACATCCCCTCTTCTCAGGGATATGGGAAGAGATGGTGGCAACATAAACTGTTATAATAACTGTCCCTGTGAGTATTAGTTTGCAAGCATGACTTCTAAACACTGCTGTGTCTCTTTCCAAGGACACATTTGTGGAACAACATGAGTACTAGAAATTCCGATTGAGGTAAAAATGTGTTATTTTGGTAAATAGGTCCAATACCCAGACTACACTCAAGCCATATCAGCAGATCTTATATCCATGAGAATAGAAAAAAACACTGTTAAACAATGTTAAGATACATATAGAGATGCCTGCTTCTTGGCTTTCAGGCCAAAACATATAGCAGTAAATGCCACAACGAATTTAGACGGTTTAATCCACAAAGCTCCGTTTCCAATCAGATTAACCCATGACCAGAACTTTTTTCCCATAGCACACTTAACTCGAGGAACGCGAGCACGCACGCACGCACCCACCCACCAATGTATGGACTCACATACACACGGACAATCACACATTCACTCACTTAAACACACAAAAGCCCTGGAGTTCCCCTGGAGAGAAGCTTGTCTACCATTATGCTGTCAGACAGAAGGTAGCCTCCACTGAAACTCTGACTACGCTGGAGCATGTTATGAGGCGCTGTAATCAGTACCAGCCATGGGGCTCTGCCCTGAGGTCCAGCCTGCCTCCTCTCTCTCTCCAAGGGGGCTGCAGCTTGAAACATGGACTTCAGGGGAGGCGGATGGGCCCATAGATGAGAGCCATTGTTTTGGTCTGTTTAGCTCCATCTGCCACAATCACAGCTCTGCCCCCTGCCTCGCTTTTATTAGCAGTGATGAAAACCATACGTGCTGCAGTTGGGCAGCTGGTTTGAGAGCAGGCATTGTGAGGCCACTATTTGAGAGCTTCTTTTCCAGGTGACACAGGTGGTCCTAAATCACTTTCTCTTTTATGGTCGTTAGTCCGGTAAATTCCATAGCTTCCCATCTCGATAAAATGCTTCCGTTAGTTGTGAAGTTGTACCATCAAAAGATCAAAAGAGACTGTCAAATCCAGGCTCATTCATCAGGTGCCTAATGGGTCTCATGATGCATCTCTATGATGTTCCTTCCTTCCTGGCTCCACTCACCCCAAACAGTGGCTGGTGCTCTATAGGTGAGCCCACACTGTCATCTCCATTAAGGTCGGATCACACTAATATAGCACTCCCTCATAATTGGATGGAGGCTCATTACAAAAAAGTAACAGCATTGTGGCATGTTCATGTGTCAGGAGATACTACAGAAAATGCCTTACCACTCTGCCTAAGCTCATAGTTTTGTTGGGGGGGGCGGGGGGACTGTTCACAATTCTCTTAATGGGAAAATCCTTTGACAAATTGGGTTTGTATTTCCATACATCAGGGTCTACTCGATTGGAAGTGTGTGTCTTAAAGTAAGTGATAAAGGCTGCAGAGGTATCCCAACATACAAATTTATTCAACAAAATTGAAGGCAATAAACTTCATGACGCATTAGTTTCCTCTGTTTAGGTACGTATAATATTAGCCCACTAAGGAAACATTTGGTTCAGTCTTAAAAGAAACCAACCTATTTAGTCTCCAGGCTAGTACTTCTTTCTTTAGACAAAGATAATGGAGGTTGCTTGGTTAAAATGTATTCCATTTTTTCTAAGCCCAAATCCTTGCTGACATTGAAGTTAGCTGTTTCTAATTATATGTAAGGTAGCTTGCCAGCTTGCTAGTTCTCAGATAACAATGATATATAACCTGCTTCATACACTTAATGCTCAAAAATACGATCAGGCAAGTGCTGAATGATGACTGAGCCAATCACAAAAGAGATAGTATCTTCAACGTCATTTGGTGTTCAGAGGTGGACCCAGGACGGTTTGGCCCAGCTTGGAAGAGGGTCCGTTCAACTTGTAATGGAAATGGATATGAGCTCAGCACAGCCTGGCTTGCCTGTCGTCAATTTGCCTCTGTGGTATCCCAAACCCCCACCCTGATACCCACCCTCACCCCCAAACATCTCTAAGACACATGTTTACTTTGGGGGTTCTCCCCCTCAACAGGAAACGATCCAACAGAGTTTTATCCCCACAGAGCCTTTAGAGTGAAACCACTGCTGTAGGCTACCTGATCCCCAAACACTCGAATGGATGAGAGACAGAGACATGTGTAGTAAAATGTAACCACTCACACACACACAGACACACACAGAGACACAGACACTCTCTCTCACACACACACACACACACACACAGCTGGAATATGATAGTTCTTCAGGTAAATTAGATATATTTGCTTTCAAGCCTCTCACAATGAAAACCTTCTGGCCGGCATAATAAGATTGACCTAATCCTGCGTGATTTCCAAGTTTCCATAACACTGATCATTACTTTGGCTACCTTTTTTCCTGTCCAATAATTTCCATACAGTTCCCATGCTAAATCACCACAAGTCCTGAGTTTCCCATGAAATTACAACACACATATCACGGACTCTACTACAGTTTGATGACTAAAACTCAACTGAAGTGAACCCTGTCACGATCACTTAACACCAAACTAGTTTTCTCCGACAAGTTTCACACCCCCCTATACATGAATCAATTTGAGATGTAATTCATTATTATCCACATCATCTGGTGATCAATCGCCGTGTAAGCCGAGGCCTGGCTGTCGTGCTGTGAGTGCGGAACATGGGTCAATTCAGGTGCCATTACTCTGATGTCAAAAGATGCCAAACAACAGAAATGAGCCCCGTGTTCAAGCTGCTAATTAGAGTGAATTACCTGCTTCTGTGGAGATTACAGAGGCCAGTGAACACATCAGTCCCCCTGGCCCAGAGGACTACAGACCTGTAACAGGAAGGAGAGTGGAAGTCTGAGGGCTTGAAGTGTAGGCAGTCTATTTGACCGCTAAAGCTGTTGCTATGTAAGTCAAAGGCAATTTGGAGACAAAGAACAGCTGATGAGGATAATTTAGGCTTCAGTTTCAACAGGGTTTTGTCATACTAAACATTGTGGTTCAGTGATAAATTCTAGCAGTAAACAGAAAGTGACATTTTTACTTTCCATGTCCCCAATAAAAGATGAGGCTCGATAAAACATGTTGACAATAGAGTTTGGGAAATTAGGTATTCTTCTTGCAACATCTTTGTTGGACAATCTGAGGCTTTAATTATGACCTTTATGTAGTGCAGTAAGACTACAAGTTGCATTACAGTTCATGAACTAGCAAATGCTTAAGCCAAAATATTGTTGAGGTGGGACTTGTTGTTATATGGTAATACTGACCCATTGACACATAACACTGAGATATTGGTGAATTTGTCAAGAGCTCTTCGGTTCACACTAGCACACACGTGGTTGAGCCCACAACAGTGAAGACCTTTCACCGACTGATGTGACGGTGCTTGTCAGGAGGTGGAACTGCTAATTGAACACAATGGCGGATGTGGCTGTGGGGGTTTCTGTAAATTGTATAGCCATTGTGTAAATAATCAGTTCTATTACACACTGAACTGGAAGTGTGTTATATCTCTTCAGCCATATAGGGTAACTACAGAGCTGGTTTATATGCCGTTTGGTCCTCACTGAGCTCAGTTGGATAAATAATCTGTAAATCACTTTTGTGGCATTTAAACACGGTTTCAATTGATGTTTTTACTTACAAAGAAATTCCAATTTAATTATGAACCTGCATTACAAATACATTGTTTGATGCAATGATGTACCGTTAAGAGGTAATTCCTTTCACTACTCGTTCTCCTAACCTGTCTCCAACAGGTTTATCTGGCTGTTAAGCTACAACATGGTCTTAACTGAGATGAGACAGAAGCTGAGGTATGCCCCACACACCACAGTCAATGCTGTATCTGATGAACTTGACCTGCTTCTTAAAGAGGGACTTAAATTGCTTGTATTGCTGTTGGTGTGATGGTATGTATTGTCTCATTTTCATTATTGAACCACTTGGTTTTCCAGATAGCTCCCACAAGACTTGAAAGGACTCAGTCCAGAATTGAATTTCTGGTAATCCAACAGAGAGTAATTGTATTACTGAGGAGAAATTCTGAGAAGTTCAGAGACGCAGCTTTTGGAGTTGGCTTGATTCATTTATGAACTTACTTTTCCCCCACCGTATTTATCTATCTGTCTCTCTGTCTATCTATCTATCTATCTATCTATCTATCTATCTATCTATCTATCTATCTATCTGTCTGTCTGTCTGTCTGTCTGTCTGTCTGTCTGTCTGTCTGTCTGTCTGTCTGTCTATCTATCTATCTATCTATCTATCTATCTATCTATCTATCTATCTATCTTCACGCTCCAGATCTCCTTCCCCAGTGCTGGCATGTGTAGTGAGTGAGGGATTCATTTTCTCAGCATGAGAGAATGGGCCACTTCAGTGTTTCCCTGCTAACTAGGCTGATGAAAGAGTTAAAGTCACTAAAAACATCAATGAGATCTTCATCTGTCTGGACACTAATCTACCACTTGGCCTCCGCAGCTTCCACAGAAAAAATAAAAGCTTTTCCATTAGATCACCCATTCCATGCCTCAGTCCACCTAAACCAAATGCCATTTTGTCCTTTATTACTGTATTGCAAATTTCCCTTGAACTATGATTACCTCATACATACGTGAGCAGTGGTTAACGGAGTCTACATCCAATTTAAAAGGTGCGGCAAAGATGGTTTTCTTGGGGCGCTGCCCGGTCTGGTTGAGACGCTTGAATTTTTTCATGACATCATTTCCATTTCCTCAGTTGCGTCAGGTGAGCCTGTGGAGTATCAAAATACAGAGGCAGGTCTGAGATCAGTTCATACTGTGCACTGTAGGGTGGACATACAGAGGCAGGTCTGAGATCAGTTCATACTGTGCACTGTAGGGTGGACATACAGAGGCAGGTCTGAGATCAGTTCATACTGTGCACTGTAGAGTGGACATACAGAGGCAGGTCTGAGATCAGTTCATACTGTGCACTGTAGAGTGGACATACAGAGGCAGGTCTGAGATCAGTTCATACTGTGCACTGTAGGGTGGACATACAGAGGCAGGTCTGAGATCAGTTCATACTGTGCACTGTAGGGTGGACATACAGAGGCAGGTCTGAGATCAGTTCATACTGTGCACACATGGAAAGGTGCAGATAAGATCACTCTTCACATTCAGAAACACACTCTTAATGAAAGAAGTGAAGATATGGCATTTAACACCATGATAAACCCTTTGGTCTTTCAGTGAACATTATTGCTAGACCACCATATGTGCAGTGATGGTTCACCATTATGGCTTCACACAGACACCTACATTCGGTAGGGCTTACGCTCTTTAACACATACTTGCCCTTGTGTGTGTGTGTAAGTCATGAAACAGGAATTTCTAACTTGCAAAAAAGTTTCAGCTAAACATCTCTGTGACTTGTAATTGATTAAGCCTGTATCCACACTAAACTGGGTAAATCTGAAAACGCAGATTTTATGTAAAAACTTTCTCCGACCACACTACCGTTTTCGTACCGTTTTCCAAATGTTCTATGTCCACATCAAAACGCTAAAATTCCATTGAAGTGTTTGTTGGTGGTGGTGTCTGAAGCACAAACTTTTGTCAGTGTCATGAGCAATCATACATCATTGTTTCGGGAACTCTTTGTTGTCCTGTCCACATTACAATGCAAACACAGCATTTTCAAACTTAGACAGTGGTTTCAAAAAGTATATTTTTCAGCATCAGAAAACGCCGTTGTAGTGTGGATGGATTGGTTAAATGGAGAAATAATTATACGTCAAATTGACCTGGGTAAGTGTGGACAGGACCGAAGCCTAAATGGCTCATCTTAAAATTTGCATGATGAGAGGCAATTCTTAACCCATCTGTTCCAATTATGACAGCAATTAATCATTAAATGGGATTAGATCGGTTTCCTTGGGTGGCAAAAACCAGCTGAAATGAAGCAGAAGAAATGAAGTAAATAGTGTATGAGAGGGAGAAAAACATGACTGTTAAAATGCAATAGGCGATGACATTTTCTGGGAATTTCAGGGGAGTTGTTTTGTTAGTGTGGTGTCAAGGCCAGTAATGTTCCGCATTGTTCCAAAAAGAATGGAATACACTGAGGCAAAGTGAAATACAGTGCATGGAAGTTGGCTCAGATCAGTGGAGCACAGGTACCTTTTTGAAGAAAAAAATAATATACATGTATATATAGATAATGGAAATATTGATTGATTGTGTTCTGAATGTCAGTGTGATACTGGGCAGAAACCTTCAGGAAATTACTGGACTTCATCAGGGTGGGTCAAGGTCAGGGACTGCAATAGCTATTCCTACATGAGCTGTAAATTTCAGCCATAAACAAATCAGCCACCTCCCACCTCCTAACTGCAAACAGAACCACGGCACAGCCAGACCAATTAAGGAAGTTTAGCCGAGCAGAGCCAACCGAAACCCACTGTATCATTAGAAATGAGGCATCAGAAACCGATGAATGCTCTGTGAGACAAGGTCTGGGTGTGGGGTGGGGGTGGGGGTGGGGGTGGGGGGGTGGGGGGGCAACTCTGCATGGGAGACAGATTATACTACTAAATTCCTAGAGATGAACAAATAAAAAATAGTCTTTTCCCACCTAATTCCCTTCCAGACAGTGGATGTACAAGAAATCCAGATGCGCTTTAGTGATGAGACTATGATACCGTTGAAGACAGTGTCTGAATCATACACCTCTGTGGTTTGTGGATTGGCTGGGCTGATGTTGCACAATAAATCAGAAGAGCAGAGAAAAACAGACCCTCCCTGTGAATTACTCTGAGCATGATGCGATGAAATCATTATAATTAACAAACAGTCTTGACGAGTGACTGGAATGAACTACAATCAAGTAACCATTAGAAACTTGAACCTCAAAATGCAAAATGTTACTTAAAGTGATAATAGCAATCTTGCCAAATAAATAAAATATTGAGCAATGCACTTGGGACGCACTTGGGAGGTATGCTTTTTTCCTACTGAAATAAATATCTTTAACAGATACTTCCTTTAAAAGTACTGCTTTCCCACAGCTCTAAGCACCAAGAAGAGCATTTAGACCTGTAGTGTGAGGCTTTCACATTCACACTTCACATTGTTTGAAGGCATAGGTATGAGGGGAGTATAGTACTCTCTTGGCTCGTCACTCAATTACATATCTGAGTTTTCTTTATTCCCCTGTCATTTGACCCTTACCTTTACCCCATACCTTTATTACGTACTCACTTTATATTTACTCACTTTCGTATGGGTAACATGGGGCTTGAGATAACCGCACTGGCACCATAAAGGACTGCTCAGCACAGTTATCGTCAAACTAAGAGACAGCTGCTGGGGGGGGGCAGGTACAAACACTTGAAAAGAGACAAATATCAAATAACATCTGAGAATAAGAGAGTATAATCTGAGAATACTAGGTGTCAATCCCCTAAAGTGTAATAACTGTGTCTTAGATGCGACTTCAGGACGTATTTACGCCCTATCGCTTTGACTTCCTCTCCCCACCTATCAGTGACAGCAGTGATTCCTGCCGCCCACTCAGCCCGATAGCTGTCATGGGAATCTAACCTTAGGCCACCCACTGTCTACCAGCGTGTCCCTGGAGGACAGATAGCACACACTTTGTATTGTGACAAATTGATTTAGTTGTTTTTTTTCTGTCAAGATAAACAGAATACGATTTCTCATTCAACTATTTGTCCTCTGACCACCTTCCCCAAGATACAAACAAATATATATATAATATATATCACTCCAGAAAAGATACATTAATGTAGTCCTCATATTCCAGAGGTCTTTTTGAAGTGACTTCTCATTCAGGTGCAAACGCCTGACAGCCAGGTGCTTTTCAGCCAGCTTGTGTACTTGCGAGATGCTTTCTAAACACTTTAGCCTGCAGATGCCCAGCTCAATTCTCTCCGTACAATACATGTCTCTGTGTCGTCTCTTCCTCTTGCCTCGGGTCTTCTCTGCATCGCTGGCACTTACGGCACCAACCCTCCGCTGCCCTCCCTCACCTCCCTCTGCCCACTCCTGGTCTCTGGGTGTTATATCTCTCTGTTGCAGGTCTCGCCAGTTCAGGCAGACAGATATCAGCCAAGGCCTTTCCCTGCAGACACCCATCCTGTTTACCTCACTGACACTCTGGCTCTGATGTGGGTGAGAAAACAAAGGCCCACTTTGTAGGAAGACTCGCAGCTATTTGAAGCCTTGTGGGTCCTTCATTTTATCACAGACCTGCAAGGCTTTGAGTGAGTCTCTGTGTTAAGTCAAGAAGACTTCAAAGACAGCATTAGCATTAGCCTCTCACTGTTATAACTAATACATTTGGTGCATTGCTTCATCACAGGATACCTTTTAAGCATCTGCGTTTAGCATTATTTGGTGCAATCCATGGATTATGATTTACACCATTCTGTTTTGATTGTCTCAAAAACACATTGTACCACTATGCTTAGTATGTGTATTTCAGTGAACAATCATTGCACTTAAGGGCAATGCTGAGATGCATGTATTGAGAGTGGTTTAGATAGTTTGAGTTAAGAATATAAAAGTATCACAAGGCCAAGCATGCTATTTATGTTGCATACCATTCACATCGTATTATACAGTACCTACATTTGTAATCAGATAAAATTTCCCCTGCAACAGAAATGTGGAAAATGTACTTCTGCAAAGCGGGAACACACATGTGAGAGACAAAGGTACCATTATATGTTTTTTTTCACACTCTGTCATTTAACACTGTCACCTACTGTCTTAGGGTTTCAAATATATTGCTTCCTCTGCAATGCACAAGGCGACTTAAAAAAAGCATTCTTTTGGAAATGTCCTCATTTTACCCTTCTCTCTCTCTCTCTCTCTCTCTCTCTCTCTCTCTCTCACACACACCCACACACACATTCACTCACTCGCTTGCTGGTATATGTATTCTCTATTGCTTCAATCTGTCAGCTGCCTCAAACTCTGAATCCTGTGCAAACCTGAAGTAAAGGTCATTAAGCCAAATCTTGAGTTTGAAGTCAAGGGATGACTTTGCTTGCTATTTAGTCTTCTTAAGTTCCCTGTATAATGTGTTCAAGAGTGCAAATTGGTCATAATCAGTTAAAGGATCATATTCAAACAATATGTCCTGAGCAAATAGAATACTCATAAAACAAATCTGGGTCTGGTTAAAAGGGCATCTCACTCTGGAAAAGTCTTTGCCTAGATAGCTGGATAAAAGGAAGTACTAGTGATGTGACAGATTGCCTTTCATTTCATGTTTAAAAGAATATGTGCTATCAATTTTTACATAATTTATATGCTATCATAGAAAATAGAAAGCACACAAAAATTGTATTAGTAGCGTGAAACAATGCTGTGTGCTTGCTCTTCTCACGTTTTCTTTTGTTATTCCTTTTTTATCCTTTCTTTATTCCACCCATTTTTTGGTGCCGCTTCTGCTCCTAGCCCTGTTGAGATATCGACACAGCTCCAACTCTCTAGATCGGTAGAAGTTACACTGTCCACCTAATTATGAAGATAGAGGTTTTGAAGAAATACGTATATCTAAATGTTGAAAATCTGCACATTACCAATGAAATTTGACTCCAATACCCCAAATCTTGAGCATGAATTTGAATTCATTAGTCAACTGGAAACCGGAAGCTAGAAATGTAATGTTAGTCTACATCCCTCTGGCACACAGATAACACTCATTCCAGTCGTATCTTCTGCTTTTTATTCATTTTGGCTTGAAGATTTAAAGTTTTGATGGGCGGAATACACTCTGAAAAGGATCAAATCTACAAAATGGACACAACGATCTCCAGTGTCCTAGCAGATGGCCAAAGATGGTCATTCCCTCTGATCTTCTCACAACATAAGACTTCCATTGTTTATGGTAACTGCATTCTCCCAAAGGGCTTCACACATCTGGGTAAACAGGCTCCAGCTCCTGCTGTGAAGGAGAAGTTGGTTCCTGTATCACTCATCACCTAGGCACAGAGTTGACCTGTAGATGGCTGTAACACCTCAAACTATCTGTAAATGGATATGAATGAAACATATTCATGTTTGGTCTTGAATTGATCCTTGTGACGTGGACAGCTGTTTGATAAAGGTCTCATTACAATCTAAAGTATCTGTCTGCACATGATTGTGTTTTTGACTAGAATCTCACTACGTTTTTTTCCTGTCTTTGGCAACATCTAAGCTGCTTATTTTTTATTAGGTGCACCACCGCTGGTCATAAGTCAGCTTTCTCACAGACAGATTGAATTAATGTTAAGGTGCGGACCTTTCCTTGTCTTAGTACTAGCAAAGAGGACCTATTAGAAGACAATGAGAGTTCATGTGTTGGGGCTGTATAATCTGTCAGTTGCTGGGCAACGATTAACAATCCTCTGCTGCTGTTGAGCAATCACACTTCTGTGATCTGTCATGATCAAATTAACTAAATGTTTCAATATACATTCAATAAGCTGCAATGTCAGTGTTTCCACCTGTTGCAGCATTTGGAGTCCATATCAGCAGAGGCTACACCAGCAAGTAATCAGCAGGTAGTTTACACTAACTGTAGGCCTAACGTTACATTTTGCATCACTTGGCTTAGACTATTTATTTACACATTTTAATATAGCCTACTTGTTATGCTAAGAGGACAGGCACCAGATAGCCTCAACCTTAAACATCCCATTCTTCCATGTTATCATGGGTGTAGGGAGCTTACTTGTGTAGGCCGAGATTGAAATTGCTGAGCTATGCTTAAGATTATGGTCCGTCTTTTTAATTATCATGGACATGAACAAAGATCACATCAGATCATTTCTATATACAGCTCCGGCTTAAGAGACCACTTCAAAATTACCAGTTTCTCTGGTTTTACTATTTATTGTGAATGATGGTGTTTTCAGAATAATCTTGAATAATGCAAAGAAAACAAGTTCATATTCATTTTTAAACAACACAATGCTAATGTTTTACCTTAGGAAGAGTTCAGAAATCAATATTTGGTGGAATAACCTTGATTTACAATCACAACTTTCATGTGTCTTGGCATGCTCTGCACCAGTCTTTCATATTGCCGTTGGGTGACTTTATGCCACTCCTGGCACTAAAATCCTAGCAGCTCGGCTTTGTTTGATGGCTTGTGACCATCCATCTTCCTCTTGATCACATTCCAGAGGTATGAGAGGTTTTAATGATATTCAGGTCTGGGAATTGGGCTGGCCATGACAGGGTTCTGATCTGGTGGTCCTTCATCCACACCTTCACTGACCTGGCTGTGTGGCATGGAGCATTGTCCTGCTGGAAAAAAAACACTCCTCAGAGTTGGGGAACATTGTCAGAGCAAAAGGAAGCAAGTTTGACCAGTTGTCATTTTTCTGCAAATAAATGCTCTAAATGACAATACTTGTATTTGAAATTCTGTAGAAATGTTGTCAGTAGTTTATACAATAAAACAAAATGTTCATTTTACTCATACACTTACCAATAAATGGTAAAACCAGAGAATACTGATAATTTTGAAGTGGTCTCTTCATTTTTTCCGGAGCTGTATTATTTCTTTATTGTGGTCACATGCCCAGGTCTCATCTCCCACGTCTCTAGTCGTTAATATTGTACTTAGTCTGTGACTTGTACTGAAAGTTGTGTGAGATCAGCCCTACTCTTTAGCACAATCCAGTGAGTGCACTTTCCCCCTATCCCTCTGGGTAACAGCATTAATCAGAGGATCAGAAATACACCCATAAGTACAGCTTTAGGGCTCCTTGTGTGATTCCACCAGAAGACCCCCAGGAGAAGAAAGAATATTGTGTGATAGGCCCTTAGGTGATTAGATACCCCCTTGAGAAGCCTGTAATGATTCTCAGAACATGTGGTGCCACCATGTGCCCCCTGTAAAGACTGGGCTGTGTCCTAGTTCCTGGGGGCAGCTGTACCCTTTGGGCTAGTTTGCAGCATGTAAAGCAAATAAAGAAAAACGGCTTTGTGGTCGTTGCCCCTTGACAGAGTGAAAATGTTCCCTTTCTTCTGCAGAAAGCATTTCTTGATATTTGCTGTGGGTGAAATGGGCTGCAGATGGTGAATTATACAGTGAGAACTCGGTGAGAGGTGACGGCAGCTCCTTGGTCCAAACCCCAGATAGAGCTGTAGAAAGAAACAAAGAGGTTCTGAGCCCACGTATAAAAGGCAGATTTGCATGCACAACCATTCTAGTGACAACGTTTTTTTGTTTGTTTAAAAAAAGAGGGAGTTAAAGGGAGTTGGCAATGAAATTATTTAACCATGTTGGAGGAGGAGCAGGAGGAGGTCCACTATCATGAGTATAACCATTCCATACATGAAACTTCTTATTCTCTGCATTATCACTAGGGATGGGAATCGATAAGACATAACATTTACATAACATAACACATGTGTATTTATGACTGATAAAATCTCAACTTCTTTAGTTGCATTTGATAATTTTGTAGTGGACTTTCACACATTACCCCTCTGTCTGTCTGTGTGTGTCTGTGTCTGTGTCTGTGTCTGTGTGCCTGTCTGCTAAATTGACAAACGTTGAGTATAGGGGTCTTAGAGCCTTAGTCATTGTCTTATCAGCCAGACGTTGTGTCTGAAATTGTAGCTGTTGATACAATAACTGTGTCATCAAGGGAGCGGAAGTTACTCTAAAACCACACGCTTTGGTTCGTCCAGTGGCTGGGATTTCCAGCTCCGACTCACCACCCCCACACATCTTGTCAATAGAATAACAGTGTTTTTAGTGATAGCGTCTTCCCTTATCAGGAATACGTGTTTACAAACGGCTGCATGACTACAGCTCCTGAGGGGACCGGAAAGCCCTGCTTTGAAATGAGAAATGAGCCGTCACTTAGTAAGTGTATGTTTAAATATTTTGAAATTCATTGCTGTCCAACTGTCTTGCACTGTGCCTTTGTAGGTCTACATATTGTAACTCATGTTTTAGCATGGATTTGCTTAGGTGCTGAAATGGGGGGAATTCCTTTCATCCATTTATTTATCTAATTTATCTAAATGTGAGCCAAGAAAAAGACTGCTTTTAGCTATACTGCTACTTGCACTTGTAACATCATATATATATATATATATTAGTAATAACAATAATGCAATCTATTAATTCAATAAATTACAGTAAGGGTACAATTCATCAGTATTCATTATACCCCCTGGGAAGAAAGTGTCAATAACTAAATCAGCTTCAGGTAAATCCATATACAGTGATAAATGAAAACAACTTTCCCTTTATGCAGTTGGGAAGTAACTGCTTCTGTCAGAAATGAGTCTCATTAGGCACTATGTTGGCGACGGACGCCATCAATATGACGCACTCACTCAATAGTATATGAATCCCAACAGTGTATGTAGTGGGCGGAGGGGACTTTTACCAAGAGAACGCTTTACTCCTCATATCAACGAGGAGATGCAAAACAACACTGTCTGAATTGAGGGTGTGACCCCTGTTGAAAGAGCATGGGCCGGATGAGAGGCCAAGCCCTGGCCAAGGAGAGCCAGCCAGCCAGCCAGCCAGCCAGCATGAGGAACCACTGCCTGAGAAACATGGCGACGGAGAGGGCGTTCACTTACCACGCCCAAACTGTCAGGTTTTGAGGTCAGCTTAATTGTTGTTCACACGCTAAGCACATGCCACCCTCCCTGTGGTTTCATGTCTTCCTCAAGGGAAGAAATTACATTTGGCACTCGCATCTTTATCCCAGAGCTAGGGCTAAATCAAATGATTATCCGCTCATTTTCAACCAGGCCTCCGTCAATTCTGTATAGACGAGAAACCATCATGTCAAGCCTTGTGTGCCCGGTCCAAAAGTGAATGTCCCGGTTGAGAGAATGAGGCACAGAGAGTAGAAGGAATATTCTGGCAAACACCCTCCTATAAAATGAAAGGAGGGGGTCGGAGTCTCATAAAACTTTCCCACTGTTTCTCTCACTGACTTCACCATAAACAGATAGCTACCTTGCTCATACAACAGGAAATAGCTGATCTGTTGTAAGAGTTTGATTAGGAAGAAAGACATCTTTGCCCTTTCAGACAGGACCACACATACACTGAGCATGTTGGAGTGCAGATGGTCTTTAGACTGCATCTTAGTTTTTTGTGAAATACAGTAGCAGTATCAAGCAGATGTTTTGTCTTTGTTCATGAGCGTGAATGAACCTGTGATATTCATTCAGAATGAATTACACGAACAGTGTGAGGTTTTTACACTTCCCTGTTTTATTCTCACAATAACAAACAAAAGAGCTGTTTGTCCACCAGCAGGGGATGCAAGGAGAGTTGTTTTAGTGAGCTCCGGCCAGCACTGGTGCTGCCTGGCCAGCAGCATCCACTTTCCCCACCTGGTGCGTCATGCTGGGGATGTGTCATCAGCGGGTCATCCCTGTGTCATCCCTCCCTCCCGGTGGAGCGGGCTGGGAGATGACCACCCAGGGCAGTAACTGGAGAGTGGGTGGGCTGGGGGGGGGAGGGGTCTCTCTGGACTGTCTGGATTAGTGGCCAATCTGTGACGTGTCTTAGTGCGCATCTGAGGAGGGGTTTGGTGCATCAGCCACAGCTGGTGCCTTTCCTCCTGCCCATCCTCTCACCACTCCCCCCCACTCCCCCCCCCACCCCCCATCCCATTCCCCCTGCACAAACTCAAATCCTCATCTCTCACAACCCCCCCAAGCAGAATCTCCCCACCACCACACACTCTCTTTAGCCACTACACAGCAACAGTATTGTTGCAAGCGGATGAGTGAATGTCTGGCCCAACCAAGAGGAAAAAGACAACAGGGAAATAGAGGGAACCAGTGACAGTACTGACAGGTCATGAATGGAGCGATCACAAGAGGGAGACTGATCTGAGCCAAAGGGGAACGATGAAAGGGCAAATGGAAAATATAATTTTGTCCTGGCCTAATGATAGCCGCACACTCGTCGCCAACGCTATTTTTACGATAATTCTGAAGATGTATCTGTGCATTAAATTAGTTACGTTAGCCTGTTCCTCTGTCTTGGTACAGTACAAAATAATCTATGAAATCGTCAAATTATGATGTTTGAAGACAATGAACTTCAAAAGGTTTGAAAGCTGAGGACTGAGATTCATAATGGTTCCAAATTTTGATTAGATTAAGCTGTAGACTTCTGATACAGATATTTGGTGACAACCACCCTACTTTACCTGATAAAGTTCCTTCTCTTGCCAAGCTCAAACTCTCTAACTCAGAAAAAATAAATCAAATGCCAAACAGAGGGATGCATATGTTCAATACCCTTTACAACAATGTGCTTTCGGAGAGGCATCCAGTTACCCCCTTAAAGAAACCTCTCCTGAACCCCATCCAGGGCGCAGGCAGGGAGCTGACCACAGAGGCCTTTCTACATGAGTCAGGACCAACCACCCCCCGCTGAGAGCCTGTCAGGGTCTGTGGGCTAAGGCTGTTACCCATGGCTCTGCACCAGCTGTCAGGCTGATTTGTTGGGGAAATTCTATGTAAAGAGCTTCTGAGGCGCATTTCCCTCTTCATTAGTGACTTGAAGGCCATCGAAGACTTCACTCTACACATTACTGTATATCTCTATCTGTATGATCTTTTTGGTCGTGGCGTAAATAGAAAATAGAACATAGAACATATGTAGCAACATAGAAAATAAAACCCTAGATACTCTCAACTTAAACTTTGTTCCAAGATCCACTTTTTTTCAGAGTGTTGATCCCCCTCATCCTAGGCTCAGGAGCAATGCTGTGCACCAGCTGGATGGAGAGAAAGAGAGATTCTCTCCAAAGAAAACTAAAGTAATGAGTGAGTGAGAGAAAGAATGAGTGCGTAAGAGAGAGAGAAAACGAGAGAGGGAGAGAGAGAGAGAGAGATTCTCTCCAAAGAAAACTAAAGTAATGAGTGAGTGAGAGAAAGAGTGAATAAGAGAGAGAGGGGGAGAGATAGAGAGAGAGAGAGAGAGAGAGAGAGAGAGAGAGAGAGAATGTGAGGAACAAGAGTGTGAGGAGAGAGAGAGAGTGAGCAACGGTTTCTTGTCATGCAGCAGCTGGAGCAGGCAGCCTCTCAGTGTGGCCAGCAGAGCCGGCAGCCCTGATAAGTAACCGGCTCCAGCAGCCCTCTGTCCCCACTCACTTCCCCTCAGCACCCACAGAGCACCAGCATCTGTCCGCAGAGCTCTCATGCCATTAGCCCGCAAGTTTATTCCCTGATTTATACACAGCTGAGCCTCAGTGAAACACACACACACACACACACACGTACACACACACACACACACACTCACACACACACACATCCAAACACCCCGGCCTCCATCAGCGCAGGGTAAATAAACACACCAGGCAGAGGCTAACAACAAACAGACCAGCCGTGTTATTTTCTCAATCAATTACAGACATTAGAGCGCGAAGCACTAACAAGCTATGCTGAGGGAACAAGATGATGAGGAGAGAGAGAGAGAGAGCAAGAGAGAGAGAGAGAGAGAGAGAGAGAGAAACAGGCAGCCATTGTGTTGAATGCATCCATAGTGAGATGTTGTTGTTGGCTGCTCCCTGGCTGCGTCATTACAGTATCAGGCTATCGGTGCCAGCAGCATCTCTAGCGAGCGCTGTGAGGCTGAGGAGGGTCCTGTTGCAAGAGCCTTTCCTTACTGTTCGGTGAAAAACTACACGTCTACACAACTGCAGATGACAACTACAAGAGATGAAGAGATGAAGAGAGCAAGGGGAGCGCAGGGAGGCAGGAGTGAGGAGATTGCATTACACTCGTAACGAGAGGGCTCCACATCCTGTTGTAAGGCTATTTATGACTGAATCTAATTAAGCTTGGCCATGTGCATCAGCAGGCCCAGGATGCAGTGAAAGAAAAGGGCCAATCCCTCAACTTTCTTCTGGCAGTTACAAGCAAGTGGTTGGACAATAAAGTATAGTGACATTTTGCCTGTGTTTGATTCAGTCTTGGCATGACAGAAATCAGATGAGCAACAGACGAAACAAATGAGGAAAGGGGTAATTCTGCTCCCCTATCCTAAAATATCAAATAAAAATTCCAATAATAGTATTTCATGACGGAGGTTGCTGGCTTGTGGAGCAACACCTGGTACGTAGCAGTGACCGGACCTCTCTCTCTGGCTTGATCTGGTACCGGTAGAGGATTTATTACACTGGCATCAGAGATAGCCAACAGCTCCATATTTAAAGCTCTTGATTTGTAACTGACATATTGCACCAACTGAGCTGTGTGTGTGTCTTCTGCAATGACTTTACGACAGATACACCATGAACTTCTCACTTGGTTAATGTCAACCAGTGAGTGAGGGCAGGCCTCATTCAGTATGTTCATTAATGAAAAACTTCTTTTGATGCTCGAAGTCTGGAGGCAAGCCATGTCAGGAGAGGAAGGAAGTAGGTGGTACTTCATTGATGGATGTTGCCGTCCTCCTGTGTGGGCCCTCTTCCCCAGAGGCCCTGCTGACGGACTGGAGGCAGCACGCAGCTCAGCCCCCACTGAGTGATGAGCGCCAGGCAGGAGGTCAAGCAGGGTGATTTGAATTCAGTAGCAGTCAAATTTGAATCTGTATGGTTGAACGTGTGTAGTATGGAATGAGTTAAAGTGTTAAAGCGCATTAGAATCAGCAATCATAAGTAATTCTGCCCAAGTCAATAAATAGTTTTGAGAGGAGGGATTGCTTTCGTAGCTTCATTTTACAGTTAGTATAACACTTTTAGTTCTTTGGAACATATTTTGTAATAGTAGGATACAGTGAAGTCACCAACCTGGATTTTGTCGACGAGCTGCACGATTGTGAAACAAATGCTTTATGTCTCATCAAGTGTTTCTTCAATAGGGCTCTTGATATCGACCATGACCCAGTACACATTCTACACAACCCGTGTGTGTGTGTGTGTGTGTGTGTGTGTGTGTGTGTGTGTGTGTGTGTGTGTGTGTGTGTGTGTGTGTGTGTGTGTGTGTGTGTGTGTGTGTGTGTGATGCTGTGGACCTGACCATCCACATTCAGCTGGCCATGTGAGGATGACTGTGTTTATACCTGTATTGTGTATTGATGGCTTCTTATATTCTCTATATTTTTTAATCACCTTGAGCCATAAATTACGTTCACAGTATAAACTGACAAGAAACTAATTTAACTGTCCCAAATAGCTGGTATAAATATGTATAGCTCATTACAAATGTAATTATGAAAATGATAAATATCCAAGCACATATACCCATTCTAATGCTAAACTGAACAAAGACCCTGGTGAGACAAAAATGCAAATTACGTTTTTTTTTGGTTCCGGGTAAATCTTCAAAATCTTGGCGTGCATGGACACATTCACACATGCATGCATACACACAAACACACACACACACACACACACACACACACACACACACACACACACACACACACACACACACACACACACACACACACACACACACACACACACACACACACACACACACACACACACACACACACACACACACACACACACACACACACACACACACACACACACACACACACACACACACACACACACACACACATTTATTGGCTACCATAGCCTATGTATCTCATCACAATCAGTCTGTGTGGTAGATGGTGGCTACACATGGTGGATTGCATTCAGTTGAGCAGTTAATCCTCAGTTATGTGTGTCTTCCCTGGAAAGCATGTATGTTCAGGATCAGGACTGTTCACAGGCTAAACAGGATGTGTGTCAAACTCATGCTGATTCATGGGAAACAGCCTTCGTCATCCTTCTCCAAGTGCTTGGCGATGCAACTGGAATCCATATAGGCTGCACGTGGAAGTAGTTCCAACTGACATCAATACAATTTTTGATTTCATTGGAATTTCCTTCAGATGAATCCGAACTGTCGAAATGATAGTTCTGTCGTACTTACATGACGTAGAATGGTCTGAGCCATGTGATGATTTTAACCACATGCATGCAGGAAATGTTCTGACTCACAATTAAAAAATCCATTTTTGTTTTATCTGCAGAGGCGTGGGAGGTGGATTACAGAGTGCCAAAACGGAACAGTTCAATCTTTCCACAGGTCTCAGAGACACAACACAGAGCTGTGGAGGCAGCATTGTAGTCGTGAACAGAAGACCAAGACATAGCTGGCAACCGCTGGCAACCTAATTCTGATCAGCTGGCAACCTAACTCTGATCAGTGGTCTGGTCACAGGCTTTCCTTCATGGCCTGCTTTTGATGTCCTCTTCCAAACCTCACATGACTCCAGTGTGAGGAGTCATGAATTAGCGCTATCACGAAACTGAACTTCAAAAACGTTGGCAGATACACATGTGACACTCCTAGGTACCGACTAACAGTACTTTCTACAGTTTCTACATCCAGAATGTTTTATCTGTGGGTTCATTAGGGACCACAGGATTATTTACAGAACATTTGATGTCACAAGCAGGGATGAAGAAATTGCCATTCACTCACACACAAACTCACTGAAACTCACATCCATGCCTTTTGACTGCCATATAGAAATACTGTAGGTAAAATACCTACTTGTGTGTTCACAGCTTCCTACTTAGAAGGGCCACATGTCATTGATGATTTGATTTTGTTCCTCTTCTATGTCACAATGAAACAAAGAAATTACATGACAATTTGGAAGGTCCATTCGATACTATTGTATGTCCATGGCCAATCTTCAGTCAGTATTTTTACTTTTAAGTTATTAACCACCGACCAATCAGGCACTGTGGCCTTGCATTCACTAAATAACCACTAAACCAAGACAAAGCCATGGTTAAATTGTTCCAGTCATACCCTCTGAAGGGGAAATGGTTCTTATTCTGGGTCAAAGGTCATTAGGAATGGTAACGTAGACAGAGCAAGTCGTTTCTCTGTAGGGGATCTAGTCAGCTCCACCTGGGTATCATGAGAGAGTCAAACATCTGGGCATGGTTTGTGCCACACCGTCACTTACTGTAACAACCTGGGAGTGCAATTAGTGTGATTGGTTCATTTTGTTGGAGCCACTAACCACATGTGTGTTTGTGAACAGAGCGGTTTAGTTGGCCATGCCTATGATGCAACTGGGACGTCTTCATACATGTGACTCAATACCTTGCATGAAGGGCACAGTCAGTTATGGTATCAGTTCCATACCATTTCTTACGTTACTTGCTTAGTTTTACAGTAACAAGACTGTCATTCATTAGTCCCGTTAAAACAAAGCATTTTATTCTGTGTATTCACTTTCAATCATTCCCCCTTGACAACTGAAAACCAGGTCAAGTTGTGGGGGTAAAGGTAAACTTCAAAGAGAGTGTAACCAAAATGCCTCCACCTCCATGTTAAGGCCCTTAACCCTTGACCTTCATTTCAGGCCAATCGCCACAGGGAGCCCATGAACTCGCACTTCGACAGACACTCAGATAGTTTCTCAAGTTTTCCTGCACTCAGGCAGAGCTCAACCTGCTCAAGGAACCTAAACCCTGCGGTAATGACCAGTGGCTGGGTCACTTCAACCCAAAAGGAATGATGCATGGCTTTAATTGTATTCACGTTGGCCTTAGGTGGAACAAGGGTGGACGTACTGGGATGATTATTGTACAAAACCAGCTGTCCATTAAACCCAGTGTAAGAATTAACTAATAAATGTAATGAAATTACAACATTACTAAAGAAATTGCAAAATAATGATTATTCCACTCTCACTTGAGAGAATCATCTTAAAATTCACTGGGCTCTCTCAAACTCAAAATGTCCATCAATTCAGGACTGTGCTGAATTCCTTCAGAAAAAAAACAGATGTTTGCAATAGGAATTAATGTGAACAGATTTGTGTATTTCAATTTATGATGCAATACAAAGCATGGGGCTGCAGGTTACATGGGTTGGACATGAGTGTCTGTTGGGTTGGCATCAGGGTGACTTGAGCCGGTCAGTGTTTAAGGTTTGGCTTGCAGGACAAAGATTTTGAGCGAAAGTGTTTTAAAAGGGGATCACTTTTCATGCAGTTTTGTCTTAATGGTTGTTTAACAGAAAGCTCCCCTGAAGTGTGTTCTTCAACTAGCTGAATTATCATCACGCACGCAAATGGTTTCATTTCTCCATGCAGAGGCAAGGCCAGTGAGGCATGCTTAAACTACAATTTTGTCATTACCTGAGTTGGATTGAGACCATCACAGAAACATCTAAAACAACTATGTTGGCCCTTGAAACACCAACAACTCTACTGTGTCCTTCCATAAATGTTTTTATAAGACAGTATTTCAAAAAGTCTCTTCCACAGGTTTTTCCCAAACGCTTTTGGCTGTTTGTTACAACACCCCCTTTTAAAGGACATGGATGTCCCACAAAACAAGGGAAGGCTTTGAATTTTTTTTTTTAGGTTCTGTAGCTGGATTGCCAACAGATGTGTTGTATTGTACTGCCGTGTTGTAGTAACCCCCACCCTGCCATTAATTGATTCAAAATGGCCTGGGTCTTTTATATTCCCACAGCAAAGTTCTGGCAGCAGTGTTTCTAAGTAAAAGACCTGGTCTTAATAAACATAAATCAAAATTATTTGATTAAATTGTGATAAAAACACAATGATGAACACAATCCCTCAGTCAATAAAACACTTGAGACGTGTATCTTATATATTAGGTGATGTATACATATAGTTGGCTTATCATGTCATTGTGCATGTCTTGCTTTTTGGAAAGAATGGGCTCAGGAATAATGGTGCTTTGTTTAAGGTTCCAAGAAAAGTGGTCAGAAATCACGGAAGCCAGTGGCTCACAAACACTAGAAGTCTCCCAGTGTAGCGTATACACTTCTGCTTTGTATCAATGTGATACAAAAGTTGCAGATCTGATATATGAATACAAACAGTTGAAAGGGCTATAAAGAAAGACATGACAGGCCTGGCTGTACATTGAAAGACTATGTGAATACAGTCCTCATATCACACCATACCTTCAGAACATGCCAAAATCCAAATTCCCTAATCAATTGTTCAGCACTTGGAAAGTATTTTAAATGTAGTTAAATCACCCCGGACAAGTATTTCACAATTTTTGCATAAAACTATATTGACCCTACATTTAGGGACAACATCACCATGACAGAGCTCTAATGACTTACAACTGATGGGGCCATTTATCAATTAACGATAAAGGGAAATGAACATTGCAAAGACATGCAATCTTTAAATGTAAACTAATTATTCACATAGATGTTTTTTCTTATTTCAGGGCCTCATTTTATGCAATGTATACACTGATCCACAATGAGGTTACAAACTGTTAAAGTCATCCAAAAAATCATAAAAAGTTTAGTGATAATCAAAAATGAATAGCCTTGCTTATTATTACCCAGATGTTGGAATAACTCAGAGCAACAGTGCTTTGGAAACTGTTTCATCATCACCCTTTGCGTCTCATGAGAGGACACCATCGGTCTCTGGTAGCCAAGCTCACGGTCATGCAGGACTCTCTTCCTGTGCGGGGGGAGGGAGGGAGGGATGGGGGGGGGAGGGAGCGGTGGGCAACCCTCTGCACAGACAATCAGTCTGCTGCCAGTGGAGCACCACATGGGAGCTGGGCTACGTTCATGTTACCATTACTGAGAAACACTGAGCCTTTTACCTCTTGTAGTGCTGACCTAAATTCATGCTTTGCCTGTGTTGTTTACCGCCTGGCCAGATAAACACTGCCAGATGTGCCTGGTCCACACAGCTCCCACTCCCCTGTGAGAGAGAGAGGGCTGAGGGAACGTATCCCTGATGCCCAGAGCAGGCATACAAACACATACACACACACACACAGTGTCAGGAAGGCAGGGTATAACAAAGGCATTTTGATTGTGGAAAGTGAGGAGGAAGCAGTAATCAGTCACCATTGCTTATATGACTTGGTACAAGCTGAGGGACGGATTCCAGCTGATGAAAAGTGAATAATGATAGCAATTAGTTTGCACAATATAAATTTCTCTTCTTTACACAATGACAAGGAACACCTTTGCTGTTCTACAGTGAGCGGAAAATGTTGCATGATTGAGTTGTACGATTTTGATGACGCGTGAATAAGCGTGTCTGTGGAATGCCTCTTAGTGAATCAGACGCTACGAGCAAAGCATCCATGCATGCCGCGCGTCACACACTGTGAAAAGTGAAGACATTTCCAACCACAAATAGCCTTGTGCCAAAATGAGACTTTCTTTAGAGCACTGACTGTAATCTGAGCAATCTCACAATTTAATGAACATTACTGGAAATGTTAATACTGAATCAGGCCTCCTGCATTTGTGGGAAATCTGATAGATATGGTCAGGTTGATTTTATTAGCCTAAAAAGTGCCCCTCTGTCTGTCCCCTCAAGAGTACCGGTATGTGGACTGCCTGGCTCTTCATCTAACAGTGAAGTCATTGATTACAAAAACATAACACAATGATGGCACACTAGACACAACACCACAACAAGAACTAGACACAACATCAAGGCATTTAGAAAAAGTTTCCATGGGAAAGCGCTGTATGTTTGGGTGACCCTAACCCTAACCCTAACCCTAACCCTAACCCTAGGTCTGTGCAGTCAGATACAAATTCACAAGACCTATGTATGCATGTCTCGAATGGACCACTTTAAAGCACCAGTGTAGTGCCCTCATGACTAATCAATATAAAGGCTGACGCAACCCCTTGATTTTACTACAGTTTTTCCATCACATTTTCCAACTGTGTTTTAATAGCCTTCATATTGATTATATTGCATATTTAACAGAAGAAAAGCCTTTGCCCATTGGTACTTTACTTTTAAATCCTTCCTTTTTAAAATATCAGTTATGTAACTGAATGTGTATCATGGCAGTATCATTAAAGTGAAGGAGAAAACAATTACTGGTTATTTGTCACACACAAGTGCTGCACCCATCTATGGGGTTGCATCGGCCTGTTTTGGGGGTCCCTCTTATGGGTTTACTGGGCAATAACCCTGACCACAATGTCAAAGAGCTAGGCATGAATGCTTGTATGGCAGTCAGGGCACCCATAACGACACAATTATTTAACTAGTGTATGTGTGTCTTATATGCGTCTGTGTGTTTCTTCCCTGTTCAGCCTTTGAGGTGAAGAGACTGCCCTGTGAGGGAGACTTACAGTTTTTAACATATAGAGATTTATATTGAAACCATCTTTTTTCTTGAAAAGATCTTTTCTTCTTTAATTATTTTTAAATGTTCTGTGGTATGCCTTGCCAAACAGAACTAGCCCTTCAGACAGGCTGTTCTTTCTGGCAGTCAGAGCTGATTAAGAGAGCATGCAGGCCAGTCTGAGGGGGGCCGCGATAAGCCTGTGGCCCCAGAACAGAAGGCGTCCACTGGGTCAGCAGACTGCAGGGGATCTCAACTCTCAGTCACATTGCCAGTACCTTAGTGGTAAATAAACACTCCAGGCCCTTTTAGACCTCACATCTTATACTTGTGCTTGAATGAAAACATCACTGGTAAAGCATGGACGAAGAAGAGTTATTTTTAAATATCCACCACTCCCGGAATATCACTTGAAGTAAAGCATTTAACTTAGAGAATATCAAGGCAAATCTCTTCTGAATGAACACAGGATCACAGGATCAAGACACGTCTTGTCCCTTGGCCACAAAAAAACACCCTGGCTCCGCCCACCTATTGGTCCCAGCTCCGTTTTTGCTGAGGGTTACATTCATAAAGTGAATATGTGTTTTGATCAGACTACTTTGGACACTTGAGGAAAAGAGGAAGCCAAGAGGATACATTCTATGATGGATGGCTATCTAATCACCCTCACAGGAAATGTGGCCATTAAATCCCTGGGAGTTTGCCAGGTTTAGAGAGAGAACATCCCCTTCCTCCTCTGCAGATGGCATTTTTGGAAGGGCTTCCCCACTTCCACAGCTGGGACTTTTACATAAGAGGGCTCTTCTATGAATGAAAATGGCTGACTACTGGATATTACAAAATGTGATTTCTACACCATATACATATTTGTATTGAACAAGCTGTGTTTTAGTTGATCATGTCTGTGTAATACTTTTTTTTCAAAAATGTGGGTTATTCTCTTTGGCTCTTGGCTATACAATAGAAACAGCATAGAAATGAACACAAAACAAACACAAGGATGTGAAATGAAATAATATAGAAATTAACATGCTGCTCTTGTCAGAGTCCAGCAATATCTTATTCTCTTTTCTTAGAGTCAAGCAATTTTAATAGCCACTCATATAGTGAGCACTTATGTGGTTTAAAGGGTATTTAATATGTGGAAAATCTGTGAAATGAAATCAGCTTGATCTCTACCTACACTAGTACTCCTAGGGGGGCCATCCAGTCAGACTGGCTCAATAAAGGCTTTCTTGTTCAGGCTGTTCACACTGAGTTGGAGATTCATCCCCCTCTTGGACTGAATACTGGGAAAGCCGAATCAGCAACAGCCAATGATACATCTGTAACAAAAGCAATGAATTTTGTTATGGAGCACATTGACAAAAGCCAAATAAAACAGCAAAAGATGTCCTCATTTATATGAACTGCTGTGGATGTCATAGCAGGAGGCAGCAGCATCATGGGGAAATGGATACTTATGACAGTACATGCAGAAATAAGAGGGTGGTATGGTACACAACATGGTAGGAATTAAAAGTGGTCACACACATTATATAAATTACATTATATAAGTGACATACAGGTACGTTATCAAATTAGATGATAGTAAGTGTATTATTATTTTACATTTCTTTGTAAAATATGGAAAACATTACACTATGCACTCTTATTAGCAGTACCATTCTAATATACAAAACATTGTTATATTAAGCTGATAGACAATATAATGTATTGCTCTTTCACCTGTCATGCTGAGGAGCAAGAAATCAAGCTAATGAAGAACATGTGAACTGTCCTTCAACCCCCCCCCCCCCCCCCTCTAAAAACTAGCTTCCTTTAAGGAGACTTGACCTCTTTTTTACGCTAGTTACTTAACTTACTCACCTCACGTCTCCCTTGAGGAAGGCGAATGCCCTTTGAGGGCCCAGAAGCTAAGGTGATAAAGAGGTCTGTCACTCCTCACAGTAGGAGCCTATGTGATCTTCTCAGATCTCTGAAGGCACAAACTACAAGCTTTTTGTTCTTCTGCTAATTTATTGAGCGGCTTGAGCGTTTCAGAGCTCAGCTCAGAAGGGATGGATGGCAGAGACAGGGCATCCCACTGACATCGCTCTAGATCCTTCATCTGTCTTCAGGGGAGACTAGTTCATGGCCTGTCATTGAACCTAATCAGTTTGGTGGCAAACTTACATGTAAACAATAACAAAAAATGACAATGTGAATGATGAATGCTATGATGGCAGATACCATTTTTCTAAGACATTTCCTAGTGAAAAAAAGGAGCAAATGGCTGGTGTAGGAGGAGAAAATCGAAATCAAATCACAGTTTGGGCTAGTATTATGCCTCATATATTCCTTCAGGTTCGCGAAGTGTACTCTGTGTAGGGACTCTGTGGACTGCATAAAGTTTGAATAAAATAATAAAATTGAAATATAATCTTGCTTCTTTCAGAACAGTTAAACCACAGGAATGATGATTGATGATATGAGATTACACTGCATGGAGTGTGGAAACAAGAAACACTTTTTTAACATCATTCAGAGATAGTCTGTATATCTGCTGGAATTGACTAGCTTGCAGGAGGTCAAACCGTATCACCTCACATGCACTAGGCTCACTGCTTTTCAAATTGGTCTGAGAAGCGGGTTAAAGATCTTTAAAATCCTTGCCACACTAGTTTCCCATCACCATCAAGCAATAGATGAGCCACTGTGTAAAGAGGGGTATTAAAAACTACAGTGGGGAAAGATTGAGACATTAGTCATGGTTTATATGTGTGACTGCTTGGACCACCTCCACATGGGGGGAGCTGTAAACACTCTTGTTCTATCACTAAGGCTGCTGGCACACAACTGAGTGTGGCCGTATGTGTGCACTGCCTTTTGTTTCAGAGTGCATGTGTTGACTTTGGACAACTTGGTTTTCACAGAAGAGGAGTGGTCCGCTGTTGTCATGGAAAAGCATACACACACAGAGACACACACACACACGCGCGCATGCATGCATGTTCACATAGTCACACACCGTTTTGTGGAAACACAGACTCGGAGGTAACATTTGTGTGTGTTTGGAGGGCAGCAGGGGATGGTGATTTCTCTGAACACCAGAGCTTTTCTGGGAGTTGAAAAATGATGTGAGTGAAAGTTTGGTGGCAAACTGAGCGTGGATTAAACATACATAAACATGTTTTGGATTAGCATTGCTCAACTCTGTTACGATGACTCAATGTTTTCCTCCAAACTGAAGAAGAGGTCCACTCAAAATGATACACAAAACGAGCCACTGTATGTTCAGTGCAATTCAATAAAAATGTTAACTAATGGCTTCATTAATTCCTTAATCTCAATCAAATTAATCTAACAAAGCAAACGTTATAAATATCGGAAATCCGACAAAAAGACGGACCATCAGTAAGAAGGTGTTTTGTCATTCAAAGGTGTAGAACATGGAGCAAAGTCAAATGTATTTATAAAGCACATTTAAAAACATGCAAAGGGTGGTGGCAGCATCCAATGTACACCTGTCACAGAGTTCAGTTGAGTTCATAAGCGGTGAAGTCTATTTAACAGGTTGCACACCTCATTCTAACTTGCATTACCGACTCGTTGACTAAAGTGGCTCGCTCACTCTCCAAAGTATCTCTCCCCCCAACCAGAAATGTGTTGTTGTTCTTCTTCTTCTCCTCGTCTTCATCCCAATCCTCGTGCTGCAAAATCATGGTTATGCTCAAAAGGAAAACATATTTCATTACAATTATCTGTGTTATGGCATTTTGATACTATTGATAAGAAGTAAGCCCTGATCTCTCATGAAATAACATTAACATAATGGTCAAGTGTATTAATGGTGAATCTCTTTGAATGAGTGAGTTTACGTTAAACTCATCCACTTTATTCTCTGCAGGTCTACACAAACCTTCCTTCATGAAATCCCATTATCATATAAATATATAAAAATAGTATGAAAATAGAAAGTACCATTTCCTATGTAGGGGTCTGAAGCAATCATAATCATTTATTGTATTTAATACCTATAAATACATTCAGTTCAGTGGGGACATGCCTATGTAATGATAGACACTTCATAAAACATTATGTTAAGCAGATACATTACAAAAATAATGTAATAATACATTGTAAACACACTAATGAAAGAATCACACCTTAAAGTATATGGTGCAGTTTCTTAACCACTTGCAGTCACAAAGTTGGTTTATTTCATTAAAGTTGTTATTACTTTCTAAATGTAACACCACAACAAATGTGGTAATTTGGGTGTTGGTAGTTTTGTGCCTCTAAAAGACTCTACCATGTGTCCACTGATGCCCACAGTGTCCACTAGTCCCCACTTTGTCTGGTGGACTTAATGTCAAACAGATGTGAATGAATTAGTTATAATACATTATAAACAAACTAATAAAATAATCACTCCTTAAAGTATATGCTGCAGTTTCCTAACCACTTTCAGTCACAAAGTTCGTTTATTTCATTAAAGTTGTTATCGTAACGGTGTTAATTATCAGACGGCGTGTGTTATCGGCAAACGTTCGCGTTGTCATGTGAATCCATTATTAAACTGAAGTTATGGATTGTTAATCCATTTTTAAACTTAGCATTTTGATTGTTTAACAGAATGGCCGATGTTTGACACTGTCCGATAACTGACATAGGTACGCTATTACTTTCTAAATGTAACTCCACAACAAATGTGGTACTTTGGGTGTTGGTAGTTCTGTGCCTCTAAAAGACTCAGGCAAAGACTCAGACCATGTGTCCACTGATGCTCCACTGTGTCCACTAGTCCCCACTTTGTGTGGTGGACTTAATGCCAAACAGATGCGTATTAATTGCTCTCAGCACTCTTTAGCCATTATATCTGAACGGAACAGGTAAATGACATCCTACTTTAGCATGTGCTGCCTTTCCTCTCCTGCCTGTGACCTGACTTAATGTATAGGAAACAGGTCTCTGGGAGGTTCTGGAGGAAGCTAGGGAAATTGCAGATAATTCCCTGCACAGATTGGATACAAGTTGGGTTAACAAAGGTAAACGAAAATGTGAGAAGAAAAGAGACCTTAAATATCTTTCATACAACACCTGATTTTAGGAATTTAGAGAACTCATGTGTAATGTCATAGAGATTCAGGGCTTGTCATCCCTAGCTTATATGAAGGGTAGTGTTGAACATTTAGAGACTTTTTGACCTCCTCAAGCAATTGATTCCTGACAGCCGTCAGTGACAAATTTAGGGACTTTTTTTGGTCCAGTATACAATTTATTATCTTATCTCTCATCAGAGAAGGTGATCTGGCCTCAGACATGTAAACACCTCTAATATTTATGTCAGAAATAATGTCCTCACACAGCTTCTTGTGACAGAGCAAATAGCTTCTGAAAAAAATCAGTGTGCTGATAAACAGGAAAGGCTGTTCAGTCCAAGTTGATTTCACCTATCTACGCACTTTAATGTCAAAACTGTTGGCAGCATTCTGCATGGGCGTCATAGGGCACAAAATCGGACCTTTGTAGAGCTTAACCAATTAACAAGAATGTGCAGGGAGAGACAGGATGAGCAATGTTTGGTCCAGAAAAGTCGACATGCATGCTTCAAAATAACTGGTTCAAAAATATGTTCAGTGAGAAAATGTATGGCAAAACCGGTTTCATTATTTCAAAATTGCCAGAATGGTAGCAACCAGAGAACGTGTCCACATGAATCATGTGTTTAAATCTCAGGCTCTGGTGACCTCTGGTGACCTCTGGTCTTGGAGGTCTTTGGCCCAACATTTTTGTCATTCCAACAGTCTGAGCCTCTAACCTGTCTCATACATTACTAACTTGTCAGTGATCACTTCGGCCCAATTAAGTACGCAAGGAATGCACAGTCTGGATAGCTTTTGTACGTATGATTGATGGCTTTTATATGTTTTTCATGGGATATATGCTTCCATACTCAATTGATGAACCAGGCAAGTGTTTATGATAATACATACGTAAAGGTGTAACTGGCTTACTGGTGTAAATGTAAGCACCAATTTAAGCTACATATTACAAGGGTTACTGAACATGATATTAACTTTCTTTTGGCCCAATATAGTTGGCAAAGTCTTGCGTCAAAGCTTTTCTTACATTTTCGTCCCAGAACACAGAACTACGTAGTGCATGACATAGCTGGCTAGTGGGAATGACATGTGTCTTATCTGTGCTTCACATGACAATACATCGTCAAAATGAATTTTAAGATAAATACAAAGCTAGTTGACCACATAAACATACCACTCGAAAGTGGGACATTCCGGTATGATGTAGCAACGACTGAACACCAGGGAAGTTATTCTCTGGTCAGGAAGGCAAAACCATCAGGAAGAAGTTGACCTCATCAGCAGCAAGAAGCATGGCAATGCTTTGCTGCAGTGGAAGCCCATCAGTGAACGTTTGCTGTATGTGAGGCTGAATTCCAATGGACACTACGCACCCATTGAGCATGCTGATGAGGAGGACAAGGACCAGTTCTACAGTGCACTTCAAGCAGCACTGGAGGACATCCCAAAACATGATGTCCTTTTCCTGATGGGAGATTTAAATGCAGGAGTTGGCAACAACAATGTAAACAGAAAGAGAATCATGAGACGACGTGGACTAGGAGACCTCATCGATAATGGTGAACAACTCTTCAACGTCTACCGCCAATATCTGTCATTGTAAACATAGACCCGCCTTCCATTTTCCCAATTGTGTCAGAGTTCTCCTCTGTGTGTAAGCCAATATTAGGTATTTCCTTAGGTTGTGCAGTGTATGGGGCACGTGACCAGTGGCAGTGCCAGAGATTTTTTTCCTCAGGTGCTATGGGGGAGCTCAACGTTTTACTGAGGGTGCTATGAAATGAGGGTGATAGCCTATGTGTCACATGGTTCTCTACTACAACACCTCCCCACCATATAGTCTGTCATCTGTTTACATATTTGCTCTCAAAAGCGTCTTTGGGGTCCATGAAAAGCAATATACAAATCGATTGTATTATTATCATTAGGCTGCTTCCGACGGACACGCACATAGCCACGTTCATTTAAATGCATGCAGCATGTTATAGATTCCACAATCCAAAATATTTCACTTACTTCAATGGGGGTTAAAGTTGGGCGCCAGGTGACCACCAGGTCACCACTACCATGTCAGACAGAGTGAAATTAAACTAAACTTAAACTAAACACAAAGAGTTCAATTCATTTTAAACTAAAGAGGGCAAATTAGAATAGCAGATATAATTAACTAAAAAAGTCAAAGAGTCAGAAATGCGTTCAAAAAGTATATATTATTTTAGTTCACAATCATCAATGATCACATAGAACCTTTGTTGGACTCCAAACATGCGAGTTGGATATTTCTGGAGTATTGGTCTTCTCGGACCAACCTGGGCGTTCATGCTTATATCACCGATGCTGCTAGCGCCATGGTTAGCACCCTCAGTAGTGGTGGAGGGTTGACCTCCTTGACCACGACGTTCCTCTTTTTCAAAATCCACATCAGATACCCCTGGCATTTCCCTTTCTTCTACGTCTGTATGTTGCACTGTAATGTTTCTTGCTTTGGATTTTGTCCCTGTTTGCGTGTTTGTCTGTCTGTTTGTCTCGTCAGCTTGTCCAGCTATAATTAACTGTAAATCTGGCATACCTGTGCTCTGCAACCTCTTGTCTTGGATCTGCTCTGTACTGTTACATATAATCAGGGATAGTAGAATCTTAAAGTTTAATTGTCAAACTGGATAGTGTTAAAGGGCTGAAAATTATCCATATAAATATGAGAAGCCTTGTTCCAATTTACTTCCGATTTACTTCGAGTTTGGGTCAACCAGTATAAACCTGACATCATTACTTTATCTGAAACATGGCTAACTAATAAAATCTCTAATAATGAAATTGAACTGACTAATTATGTCTTGCATAGAGCAGATAGAGGCTTAAGGGGTGGTGGTGTAGCCACATTTGTGCTATATAACCTTGCCTCTGAGGTAATTACTCCAGAGATAGAACCGTCAAATTTTGAGTGTCTTTTTGTGAAAGTTATTCTTCATGAAAACAAGTATATAACTATCGGTAATATTTATAGACCGCCATCTGCTCCTGCTGACTCTTTTGATTGCATGATTTCTACCATAAATCCCCTGCAAAAATGAAATCATTATTTTGGGCGACTTTAATAAAAACTGGCTCGACAATTCATCCAAAAAAATAAAAAGTACGTTTGGAAATCTGAATCTAACTCAGCTAATTAACGAGCCCACTCGTGTTACTACCCTTAGCCAATCCTTGCTTGATTGGATATTGGTGTCACATCCACAAAGATTCTTACAGTCAGGGGTTTTATCAGACTGCATGAGTGATCATTCAATTGTGTATTGTATTTGGAAAATAAAATTTCCCAAATTACCACCTAAACTAATTAAAATAAGACAGTATAAGAAAATGAATGTAAGTAAGTTTAGCGAGGACTTGGTTGCAATTAATTGGGATAGGTATCAACTAATACCAGATGTTCAAAATGCTTGGGAGTTTTTTTATTCAGAACTAATTCCTGTTATAAATAAGCATGCTCCCTTTAAAACAGTCAAAGTTAAAGGAAGGCATCTGCCCTGGGTATCCTCTGACCTTATAAGTATTTTCAGACAAAGAGATAACTCTTGGGCCAAATTTCATAAGACCAAGGATCCAGTTGACTGGGAACAGTACAGACACCTGAGAAATAAAAGCAAAACTATGACCAGAAATGCTAAATCTAATTATTTCAAAGAATCTCTCTTCAAAAACCCTAAGCAATTCTGGAAAACAATAAAATCGGTAACTAATGTTTCAGATAAACCTCCCCTTAATCAGATAAGGAACAACAATATCATGCTAAAGGATCCATTCTTGATTGCTCAGGCATTCAATAACCATTTTTCATCTGTCTGTTCTGCTCTTATATCTAACCCTTCGTCTAGCGATGCTTTCAAAATTGTAAGCCCTCCCCGTAATAGTTGCGTTTTCTCATTCAGAAAAATTACACCAGCTGAAGTCCAGGATGCAATTAATGAGCTAAAGGTTAGTAGTGGGCCCGGCCTGGATGGCATTGAATCGAAATTTCTTAGGCTTTCATCTCATGTCCTTATGTTCCCGCTTTGTGATCTTTTTAACCTGTCTTTAGCCACTTGTGACATACCGGCCATTTGGAAATGTTCACGTATTACCCCGTTACATAAAGGAGGTGATGCACTCGAACCTAATAACTACCGACCTATTTCAATTATATGTTCTATTGCCAAAGTATTTGAAAAATTAATTTATAATCAATTGTCAAGTTATCTTAACAGGAACAATATCTTGTCCCCCTATCAATCAGGCTTTCGATCAAACCACTCTACCTCTACAGCTCTGCTAAAATTAACTAATGATATTTTTTGTGCTTCAAATGATTCTAAACTAACAGGTGCCATCTTTATTGATCTGACGAAGGCTTTTGATTTGGTTGATCACTACCTCCTTTTGGACAAGCTCTATTCTATTGGTCTGTCTCGCAATGCATTGCTCTGGTTTAATTCCTATCTCTATAACAGAAAACAATGTGTTGTCATTCAAGGTTCTAAATCTGACACAACCATACAACAATATGGTGTGCCACAAGGCTCAACTCTTGGTCCACTCCTGTTCTCTATTTTTATCAATGACCTCTCCTCATTCTGTTCTGATTGTTGTGTCCAGCTCTATGCGGATGACACTGTGGTATATATATCGCAAACAGACACATTCCAAATTCAATCTGCCTTGCAATCTGGCTTTAATTCTCTACAACACTGGCTGGCAGCAAATAAACTGTTACTTAACAAAACTAAATCTCACACCATGATCTTTGGCACTCAACAAAATATTAAAACTAAGTTCAAATCTTTGTCAGTATTTGGACTCTGTCTCATCTGTTTCTGTTTTGACATGTGTTTTTGTTGTGGTAGCCATGTGCCTGTGTTGTGGTAGCCATGTGCTACCATGTGGTATCCATGTGCTACCATGTGCTCCGCCCCTTGTCCTGTCTTTGTTCTGTTTCCACCTGTTCTGCTCCTCACCTGTACCTAATGATTACCCTGCCTATTTAAGCCTGTCTTGCCTCATGTTCCCTGTCGGATTGTCGCAACTGTTGTGCTACCCTGTTCCGTGAGTTGTCTGTGTTGTTTTGGATAGTAACTTTGCCTTTTTGAACTGTTAGCTTACAGAAGCTTTTTGTGTTTTTCGGCGTGGAAGCCTACAGTGGTCGTGTGCCCTGTTTTTGTGTTTGCCTTTTTGATCCTCTGTTTTTTATGGAATAAATCCTACTTTTATCGATCTGCGATTGGGTCCTCTTTTGAAATCCTGACAATCTTCTTCATATATGATCACCTGTCTCGATGGTACACCACTGAAAAAAGTTGAACACATAAAATATCTTGGACTTTGGTTAGACTGTGGACTATCATTTAAATATCACATTGATCACACCGTAAAGAAACTGAATTTCAGCCTTAGTGTCCTCTATAGATCTAAAAACTGTTTTTCATTTGCTGTTAGGAAGAGACTTGCTTCACAACTTATATTACCAATTCTTGACTATGCAGATGTTGTTTATATGGTGGCCTCAAAAACAAATCTTCATCCACTTAATACTGTGTACAATAAATTGTGTAGGTTTATCCTTGGCTGTCCTTTCACAACCCACCACTGTACAATGTATGAAACACTTCACTTTCTCTCTCCCAATGTAAGAAGACAGTTGCATTGGTATCACTTTATTTTTAAATGTATTCATTTCAACTACCCTCTTTACTTAAATAATTTATTTGTACCAGTCTCATTTCATTACAATTTAAGACATGCTTCTCAAATCTTTTTTTTCTACTCCCACAGTCAGTAAATCTGTTGGTAAAAAGGCTTTTAAGTTTAAAGCGCCATCAGACTGGAACAATCTACCGGGAAATATTCGGTCAATTTCATCATTACCTGTCTTTAAAAATACTCTTTATTCTTATTATGCAAACTGCTGCAATTGTTTCAATTAATATCTTCATATATATATATATATATTTATTTATTTATTTTATATATATCTATTTATTTAATTTTTATCTAACATAGTGTAAGGGGATGTGACTGCTGACTATATATATATATTTATATGTATTACTATATATATATTCTTATTACTATATATATATATATTTATTACTATCATCAACATTAACATTATTATGCTCCTGAGCTGATGATCTGTTGTTGTGCTCCGCTTGGAGCGCAGTCGTGTGATTTGGTATGTATCTGATGTCTTGCTGCAATTCTGCTGATTGTTTGTTGTGTGTTTTTTTTTTGTTGTTTTTTTTTGTGTCCTGTCTTATTGTTGTTTTTATGTTGTTTTATGTTCATGTAATGTATGTTTACTGTCGTGTTGTGGACCCCCTCGAAAACGAGATGGTACATCTCAAGGGGTTATTCCAAATAAAGAGAATTTCCAACCAACTGTCTGGGAATGTCAACGTTCACGCGTGCCACGTGAAAAATGGGTCAAAAGTTATTACAGAATGATTACTCTGTTATTATTTTCTTTTGTGAGTGAAATATTATTAACACACAATAAATATCGCAAAATGAAATTAAATAACAATAATACTTTTCTTGGGGGTGCTATGGCTAATCCAGGGGGAGCTATAGCACACCTAAACATTTACACATATTCCTCTTGAACTTAAAATAAAACTTACATAACTTAAATAAAATGTATTCTGTTTAATTTAAACATGTTCCTAGAAATTAACCTAACGAAAATCTGGGGCATCTACCGTAGTAAAAGGGTGCAAACCTTTCACCACAAACTTAGTCACTGCTCGGTGACATTCGTTGATCCTCTCCTCGGTAATTTTATTTTTCCCTGCCTCGAAGAAAGGATGGGCTAGAGGTGTACATGACGTGCTAGCTGTAGCCTGTGACCCAGACAGACTACCAGCCTCTGAACCGGTCTGACTCTGAACGTCATCAGCTAAATTGGATGGAAATGGAGATTATCTATATAGTGAAAGCTGGTTTACACAATGAAACAAATGGCACTAACAAAATCGCTGAATTTGCTGAGCTGACATAAAGCCACATTAAGAGGGGAGGCAAACACTACCTCTGCCTCAACGTAGGGGGCTGAAAATGGAAGATTCTATAGCCAAGCTAGCGTAGCTATATGCTAAGTTTAATAATGGATTAAAAGACGATATGCTCAGTTTAATAATGGGTTGACACGAAAACGCGAACGTTTGCTGATAACACACGCCCTCCGATAATTAACACCGTTACGATCAAACATTTCTCAAAACTGGACTTTCAATCCAAACGTGAAGTGATCAATAATGGGAGACCAATGCCGGAGCTAAAATGTATGCTTCAAACGAAGGGACAGAAGATAACTGGATCGACTACACACAATAAAGGCAAATTGCTTCACACAGTGAGTGGTTGTGATCACTTTTGAAGAGTTTACCTTGGACAGAAAGAGATGAAGCGCCGTCATTAGCTGAGCTGCTGCATGCATCGAAGACATGACATTCCTGTAATTTAATTCCATGCTGTGTGTTCAAATGCTTATTCATATTTGTTGTATTTCCTCCCTTCGACGAAATAGACTTTTTACACAGGTTACAAGTGGCGTAGGTGTCATTTTTGTCATGTGAAATAGAGCCAAACTTTAGAACGCTTCTGCCTAGTTGCCATGTTTGCTGCAGTCTGAAGAAGAAACTAAAAAAGCTCGCGCATGCGCAACGGCACAAAGGACCGATAGCAGAACCGTTAAAGAATTTGGCTGACGATTCCAAACAATCGGTTCACTAGGAACCGGTTCTAAAAAAGAACCGGTTCTCGATTCTCATCCCTATTAGTGTATGTGTCTCAGTTAGCAGTAACTAGGCTTTATTGCTTAAATTATGTGCCGAATGCCTAGCCTGGCTCCGCCTTCCTATTGCTCCCAGCTCAATTTTAAAAGTAATTAAATTAAGTAAATTTGGGTTTGGTTAAACCTGGCTACCAAAGGAGAAGATAGTTCCCTAAGCTCGAGATAGCTAGGGTAGTTCATAGCTAGGTTAAGCGGCGTGAGACCTTGCATGTTTTACACACCTCTCATGGAGGTTCGAGCTCCGTAGTATAAATAGGCTACAGTTAGGTGGGAATACACACATCCATTTCTTTATCATTATTGAAGACTGAGTGTGAATGAAAATGTGTTCTATCCCATGTTGTTTTTACCTGATACATTAATTCGATTTGTGTGTGAAAGAGGGAGTGAGACCCATTCTACCTGGCAGAGTTACTGTGCACGTTACTAACTTCCAGGCGGGGAAAAATGCATTCCCACGTATAGGCCATACTTCTATAGTACTACATAGTGTGCCATCCTTAAGGAGCAACGTGCTACTACATCTCTAGATGACATTGGGTATTAGTAATCCTGTATTTCATATGGGTTACATAGGTATAGCGAGAGATTAGCAGGGCAAGAAATGGGAGTTGCCAGAAAGAAAGTGGAGAGCTGCTTTTACAGCACATATTATTGCCTTTCAAAACAAACCATCAGGTCTCTGCTTGCGTGGCTTCATTTTGTATCTCCTTTCAACCAATGGCTCGTTGCCCTGTCCCTGTAAATAGAGGTTCACAGATTCAAAGCACCTCCAATATAAAATGTTAAATGCTTGTACTCAAGCAGTGCTCCTGGAGTGGTCTGCAGGTGGGGGGGTGGGGTGGGGTGACGGGTGGGTTCCTGGGGAAATAAGCCCTTGCAGTTCGGCCCACGGCCAGAGGAGAAGGCGCAGCGGTCATTACCACATCACTTCTCTACGCCTTGGATACAGTGAGATGAATTCATTGTAAAATGAAAGGAAAACTATTTCTTCTGAAGAACTGCAACACTTTCAAGCCTCACAGCATGGTCTGCAAGGGATCGTCAACAAAACAGGGCCGTCAGTCTCCAGAGTGATGTCACTCCTCCGCCCTGATAATAGTTTGGTTGTGTGCTCTATGTGCTGTAAATTCCAGATATTTGATATTACAGTTGTGGTTTACTGTTATTACAAACCGCCTATTACTGTAAACATTGTCAAGATGGGTAAAAGTAACTTTTTTATGTTTGTTTTGTTTTTGCTTTATTTCCTTTGTATTGAAAGTGACTTACCAAATGTGCTGCTTGAATTATATAAGATGTTACATTTCCTTTGCCAAAGGCTGGTAGGATAACCCAAGGAGGAAGGCATCAAACAGATATCAACCCTGCTTTCCTTGTAAACACTCAAAGAGAACAACACAATCAATGTACTATGGCACCAATAATAAGGATTTCCCCCGCCAAGTACAGAAACATATGCCATGAAGTCATGAAACAGCCATTGCAGGCTGTCCACATAAACAACAGTGTAATATCATTGTATACTCTATATCTTCTAATGTGTCTTTATATTAAGAGTTGGAAAAGTAGGATTTTTAAATCATGTCTTTGTACCTGGCATTCCCAAATGACGCATGAAACTAGCCTGCCATCTCTCAGACGTCATTCAGGAAAATATTTTAATTGCACACTGCACAGATGTTTGAGGAATTTTTGGAGGACACCAAAGACACAAGTAAGTGCAGGGGACAAACCAAAAGGTTGGCATGAGAGCATCGTCTCTCTGCCACCACGTGGTTTCTGGCATACGGCAGATGTGGTACAGCTTTATGAGTCTGTGTGGTTGACGTTTGTAAAATGCAGACTAATCCATGTTGTTGGAATGAACCACATGATGATGAGAACAATTTGGCCATGAGTTATTTGGTTAGTCCTTAGGTTTCAAGAGAGACCCATTAAACTCTACCCATTTCACATATCATTAAGAGAAGTGTTTCTTGTCAGTTACTTACCCTTTTGCACATAGCATAGTTATTCCTTACATTTTCTCTTCTCTCTTCCATCTTATCAAAATAAATCAGCAGTGACTCCATGGCACTCTTTTGGTCAGGGGGAAAGTATGACCCAATATACAATGAAATAAAGTCTGACACAAGCCACAGAAACCCAGCTGAAATAGTGTGTGGCTGTACTTTTAAAAGTCCAGGCCAAAAAGTGAGCTTTTTTATGGAGCCATGGTGAAAGCTCTGCAATTCACAGGCTGCCTTCTGTTTCATTAGCTGCAAGCGGGCAGTCCAGCGTCCATGCCAAGGTGATTAAGCTAATAATGTTCACGTCTGAGTTCCGCAGTCAAGCTGGCCACTAATGGTCAAACAGACCAGGCAGTGGGAAATGCAATTTATCATTAACAAATCCCTCCAGCAGGACATCTTCTGAGCTCCAACAAACACGACTACAATGGAAAACAGAGCAGACTGAAAACAACTATGTGGTGCCTGTGCCCAGTCTACTCATCAAGAGGTTAAGTATGTGTGGTGTTTGATTGTTGCTGGAAAAACTGTTATCTAGGGTTTAGACTTGACCTTTCACAGTATGTCGTGTCAAAGTCACTGATTGCTCAATGGCCAGGAGTTTGTGGAGAGACATTCAAATGTCTTTGAACTGACGGCGAGGTATAGTACACAAATAATAAACCAACCACTAAGGTCGGCTTCTGTCACCTCTTTTTGCATTGAATTGATGACGTTTATACTGCAAATACACGTCATCATCAATGTGGTGATGATTTTTTTCCTACATTGTCAGACAAGTCTTGCCTTTTATTAGCTTCTCATTTAAAGGCACCACATCTTGTGTCACATCTTGTGTCACATCTTGTCTCATTTAAAGTTCAATTCTCACTTGATGCACAACTGGAGCATGGAGTTTTGGAACAGTTTTGTCAGGTCTTGAAACATCAATCACAGTGGCTTCTGCAGGAGCAGTGGCACCACAGTCTGCAGGTCTTCATTTTCTGGACATTTCCCACTCTCCTTTTGCCTGCTTTCTGACCTAGTTCTGTCATTCTGTTTAATAGTCTGAGTATAGCATGCACAGAGTGACTGCCCGCTCATAAAACACTCGAAAGAAAAAAAGAAAGAAAAGGCTCAGCTTCTGGCAACTTCTGCCATCCCTACATACTCTTCCCTCCCTATGTGCTATACCGCCGAGCTAATAACTTTATTAATGCCATATGTTTGGCTTCTGTTGTTCTTTCTCTTGATTCATGGAGCCTTTTTTGGTTTAGAAACCCCCTGATAATGGTGGGGAAAAGATTGGCAAAGTTTCTACAGGGAGCAGGGTGCAGATGGGCAACATCCTGGTGTACCTGGGGTGTGGAAGAGCAATACCAGACTAGTCTTTTTAAAGAGTGTGAGCAGCGGGGTGTGGGTGTGTGTGTGTGTATCATCTGAACATGCTAAAAGTGGGTTTGGACATGCTACTTCTAAGTGTAAATATGGATATTCAGATAAATCTGATTACTCATTTTCCCATCTGGGCACGTGTTCTGGTGATGACCAACCTCACCCTTGAGTTGTTACTAATGATCTTTTGCCCTCATGGTCTGTGTTGTGGAAAACACAGTCTCCATAATTGCCCCTCCACACGTGTAGCCTGCACCGTATTCAGCTCAGCTGTTCTCCAGTCAGTGGAAAGACTTCAGCAGGCCTGCTGTCTGCTGCCTCTGGCCAGGCTCACTCATGCTGCATGACGTAATGGCAGTGCACCGCTGGGTAGAAAGGCAGCCAATCCAGCTGTTCAAATCCAGTGTGCCGTTTAACAGAACTGGGCAAATGAAGCAGAGGTGTTGTTGGTGCAGGCGCTCCTGGGCTGTTGTGAAGCTATGGTGACCACAGTGGGTGTTCACGCAGCCACTCTTCAGCTAGCTGTGGGGGGCAGGGCAGGGGTTTCACCACTGAGTAGACCAAAAGGCACTGAACATCCATGAAGGTGGCAGTTTTCTTGTTGATAGAGAGAGTTGAAAAGGATAGGTTGTGTTGACTAAAAACAACATGATCACCCAGACCCACCCCCAACACACACACACAGAGAGACATACACGCACACACACACACACACACACACACACACACACACACACACACACACACACACACACACACACACACACACACACACACACACACACACACACACACACACAGATACACACACACACACACACACACACACACACATACAAGTCATTCTGCATTGTTAAAACCTGCTCAGAAGTTCACTTAATTGTAAATAAAATGGTGAATGATTTATCTATGTCTCATTAAGGCATTAGCTCAGAATAAAACTACCTAAGGGTCTCTCCTGGTAGCAAAATGATTTCCTTTAATTTATGAGTAGTTTTACTCAGCCACCCTTCTCTTCTTTTACCAGAGGAGAGAGTCAGCAAATTGCCTTAAAGACCTTTTCCTATCATCACATTTAAATCCAATACCCGCAAGCAAATATGTTTCACATGGCCGAAGTCTGAGGTAAGCCCCTGATGGTGATGATGTCAGCCAGAGAAGGGTGTGGGCACTCACTCTGTGTGCTCTCCCAGCTGGAAGCTATACTAAACCCTCTGCTTGTAGTGCAACCTTTAATCTGATTTAACAACCTTATTCTCTCTTATTTCCTCAAGGTGTCACAGTCAGACTCACAGCAGACAAAGCCATTATGAGCGGTGTGACTCGCACTCATGTAGATCTACAGCGTATTTTCATTTTTCATTTACAACTTTATTCCCTGTTATTTTGTCAGTGTCACATTCACTCTCAGAAAAATAAATCCACCATAAGCCGTGTGGGTTGTGTTCAGAGGAAATATCAACAGTGTTTTTTTGGACACTTTCATGAGGAAGTATTTAAAAAATAAATGTCATAAGATGTTTTTTAATCTCAAGAGAAAAGATTAAACCTCAGCCATTGAAATTTTGTGCTGTTTTCATTTACTAAGTTCAGGATCTAGTTTCTCACTCGACAGAAAAGACTCAAGTGATACTATTCGAGGCCATTTTAATCACCAGTGACAGCCGAAGTCATAACAATATGTCTTAGCGAATACTAGCACTGGTGCAGCAAGACCGCAGGCACACAGAAGCAGCCATGGGGGCCGACGGCGGTCCCACCGCTGCTGTGTAATGGACGGAATCACCCCAGAACGTACTCGCACAGGATCTTTCCACTAGTCTGGGCTGATATCTCCAAATAAACATACCTGATAAAACAGCAGTTGGCTGCCATCACTGCCAAAATGTACCTAGCGTAGCGGTGCTCTTGTGTTAAAGCTGGCTTGTGTCTGTTGTGGTTCAATTATCTTACTGGACCTCTGTCATTACAGCAGCAGGTATCAGTCCAGTGGTGTGTGTGCGATAAGATGTGTGAGGTGACCCTAAGCAGCCTCGGGTTGCCGGTGCTCAGCAGTAGATGGGGTGTGATAATTCCTCAACTTGACCAGTTCAAAATAGTTAGGCACAGAGCCTACAGCAGTGCTCTCAGACACAGTGCAGTGCACAGAGGGCTTTTCAGTGTTTCATTGGCAACGCTGACATGGCTGAACTCTCTGATTGTGTGCTTGGCTTTAGTAAATCACTTTCAACACTTTCAACTGGAACTGCAATGTGTGACATTTTTGGGGATAATTAATATATTGATGTAACACATTTTACTTTATTTTCATGTGGTATTCATCATAACGATATTGAATATGATTGGGAATATGAATAACTCATGCTTGTGCTATTTGACCAAACCTGCGAGTGTGCACTGCAGCAGCCTCTTATCACCCAGTCATCAGCACTGGACTGCCACCCAGGCTCCCAGCCATGGCAGGGGGATGTTGACTTTGGACAGCTGAAGGCAGTTAGGAGAAGACATGGAGAGCCAGTGCCAGACCCCAGGAGGTGGATGAGAGCTGTATGTGTGTATATATGTGTGTGTGTATGTGTGTGTGTGTGTGTGTGTGTGTGTGTGTGTGTGTGTGTGTGTGTGTGTGTGTGTGTGTGTGTGTGTGTGTGTGTGTGTGTGTGGTGTGTGTGTGTGTGTGTGTGTGTGTGGTGTGTGTGTGTGTGTGTGTGTGTGTGTGTGTGTGTGTGTGTGTGTGCATGTGGTGGAACAGAATAGGACTGAGAGCAAATTATTTACAGAAAAAGAGAGACTCAAATCTTTCTTACAGTTACTGCCTGTACTGTAACAGTTACCAGTCAGTGATGTGTTCTACTGACAGAAAGTTTGTCAGATGGATCTTCTCTGTGTATGATGTAAACGTTAAAGTCTTAATGGGATTGTTGAGTCATCTCCAAACTGTATGCTTCTTTGTTGAGTTTACTGAGTTCAAACTTCATATTTTGTAGCAGTAATTACTGGCTTGCAAATCACAGCTATGATGTTACTTGTAACAACAAACTCTCTCTTATGTTCTCTCTCTCATGTTGTGTTTAGTTGGGTGTTTATGCCAGGCTATTGCTACTTCAAATCTTTATAGGATCAGAACAGATGATGAATGCATCTCACTATTTGCATTCAGTCACTTTCAGTGTGTGTGTCTGTGTGACTAGGAGGCAAAGTGAACATTTTTGTGCAACGATGACAATTCCATAACTCACAACCAAATTCCCTCAAGCCTTCTTAAAACTACAACCCGTCAATGTACTAAGTTCATACACAAGTGTATATGTGTTTTCAGCGAAAGAAGAAAAAGCAGATTGTTCTGCCAATCCACATAAACTTTTATTTTGGTACTTTTTCCTCCCTATGAATCAGATTATTTTAAGGGGTGACATGGAGGTGAAAGGTCAAAACCTCTGACAAATCTAGGTGCTTTCATGACCATCAGAGATGGCTATGAATGGCTGCCAAATCCCCTCAGACCTGTCTGGTTCAGCTGTTTAATCCACACATTATACTGTTTTGCTTAGTCACAGAAGAATGTAGAGGGGAAATCCTATCTGAAACACTTTTAAACTGGAATTTTTTACCTTGATTCATTGATACCTTATACCATATCATACCTTTTCATCAGATTCTGTCAGATCCTCAAAAGACAATATAAGGGAAGCACAGTTTTGTCTATAGAGCACAATATAAAAAAAAAAAACAATATCAGTATTAGTAAGGTGTTTAGTCACACCAGAAAAGTACGGTGGAGGGAAGCTTTGAGTCCATCATCCTTATATTTTAATACTCTGGAAAGATAGCTTACCTACGTATATCATGGTTAGCCTACTATATACACACATGGACCTGCAGTATTTCATACCAAAATGCAAAAAAAACTGTATTTTTGCTTTCTTTGTTGTGCTAAACAGGTGCTATAAGGAGGCTATTTCACAGGCCTGGGCCCATAACAATGAGAACATGCTCCTCTTAGACCTCCAATACTTACAATAATAATATACCTGTAATAATAGTCTTAGACCCATTGTCTTGCTCGATCTGTCAGCAGCTTTTGACACAGTGAACCATGACATCCTGCTATCTGCACTCTCTGACATGGGCGTCTCAGGCAAAGCACAATCTGGAGCCCTAGCTTACAGGGTGTTCATGATTGATGGCCGTCTAACCTTCATCTGGGATGTTCTCTTGGTTGTCTCAGAAAATGAGGCCCTTACTAATTCAGTGTGCCGCCCCAACTGCTTGTACACGCTATGGTCATCTCTTGCCTCAACTATTGACATGCTCTGCATGTGGGCCTACCTGCATGCTTGGTGAAAGTAGTGATGCGTCTGTTTTTTGATCAACCAAAACGGGCACACTTTGTCCGTGCCCATCATTCTAAACTCATTCAGGGTTACGATCCTTCTCGCCATCTACGCCCCTCTAAGGAACGACATCTGGCATTGCCATCCTTCCACGCAGGCTAATTGCAGTTCAGAGGTGTTTAATTTGGGGTTACTCCATGGTGGAACAATCTACAAAATGCTATCAGAGCAGGAGCATCCCTCTGTATCTTCAAGAATCTCTTGGACTCATCTCTTCCATTGTGCTTGGTTTCAATGGATCTCCTAACTCTCTGTAGCTTGATTTTATTACTTCACTTAACTGGCTTTGGTCAAAAAATACCTTCCAAATTACTGGCCAAACTGTAAATGTAAATATAATACAGTCAAATTACCCAGAAGCTGAGAGAAGCAGTATTTAGGATGGCTCACAACACTTGATATTAGCCTTTTTATTGACATTGGATATCATACGGCTGTATTTAGAGTTTTATTTAAAGTAAAGTGTTTCCCCTACTACATTGGATTGAATCCACTAAGATGAGACTGGTATAAACATGTTATAAACATGTTATGACAGATACTACATCTTGTCATCATGACGGTAATGATAGTTCCCAGAATTCTATGACACATTACAGCAAATGTTATGTAAGGGATAATGTATAGTCCCGCAGTCATTATCTAAAAATAAATCCCGACTGGACGAACAGGACCCCGACATGCTACAAGCAACATGCTAATAATCAACACAGTTATATCACTGACAAACACTTACTGTTGACATATAAAGAAAGACTATGGCATTTACCATGACATGTTTATAATTTTGTCAGTGGTATGAATGGTGTTACCCCATACTGAGATCAAAATGTCCTCAGAATTAAAAAAACAAACATTTTGAAGGAACTTTGACACTACAGTTTTGGAATAGAGTATTCACCTGTGGGTACATGGTTACAACTGAAACAGAACCTTTTAGTTTAGACTCATTACATGTCTGAGGCTTTTTTTCTGGTAGAATCCATGGTAGAATCTGTAACTCCATGACAGTGGCTGGGCTGACAGATTCTACAGCACACGGCAGCCATATTCGAGGGGAGAACAGGGAAGATGAATGGGTTGAGCAATACAGTCATATAGACCTAATTCATTGCTGACCCCAGTGTATAAAAAGTGAAGTTTTGCTTATTTTCAGAGTCCCCCATTGCCTCCGTCCAAACATCCCCCATTAACCACTGAGCAGCACAGTGGCCCTCCTGGATACTGGTGTGTTTTGTTTCACTGGCGTGGCCAATGATTCAGGTGATTAACTATCGACATGAACTGCTCTTTCGGGAATCACACAATTTTGAATTCCGCGTAGTCATAAAAGAAAGAAAAAGAGATGACCTTCACAGGGTTTGAGTCATCCTGGAAGGACTTTAGCATAAGTTCCTATTACTTCAGGACTGAAGAGGGCTTTCAGAGCCTCAATCATTGTAAGGCTAGATTTCCAAAAGATTCACAACAGAAATTTTATCCATACAAGAGGGCTTGTAAATTCAATTCAATTCAATTCAATTTTATTAACATAGGGCCAAAACAATCAAATTATCTCAAGGCATTTCACAGAGCCCAGGGCCTGAACCCCTCTTAAAGGAAGCACAATGGCAACAAGGACAAAGAAAAGCACCCTGTTAACAGGAAGAAACTTTATGGCAGAAGAGGAGGGTTGAGATGGGAAGGGGAAAACAATCAGACACATGGCAGATGAAATAATACACGTATCAGGATGAGCATGCTAGCTCACATATATACATGTGGTAACTGTACACAATACATACACACAGAACGTGGTATATACATGTTACATACAAAACTGATAGTGGATAAGGTGGGAAGAGAGCATTGAGGTTGAGCTAAGAAAGGCAATAGTCAGCTGAGATGGAAAACTTTGATTTAGTATTGTTATATGTTATGTTTTTAAATTATGTCTTTAATTACATAGTAAAGTATAGTATTAATGAGCTTTTATAGTGCTTTTACAACCTGTGTTTTTTTTATTTAGGACACGCTTGGGGGCCCGTTTTGAAAGACATGCATTGCAATACACACACAATGTATAGAAACTTGACAATGACTGCATAGAGCGGTGAAGATGGTTATAATAGTCATGAAACTATTACATTGCACTCTTATAGATGCTTTAAATACATGCACATTCATAGCTTCAAACATGACAAGATTTAAGGCACTCAACTAGCAAATAAAGACAGGTAAAAATGGTCCAGTTGCACTCTAAAACCTGTAAATATTGATATACCAAGACAGCTGTTGACACAACTCAGACCAGAACCAGACTGAGACAGGAGCAGTGCAGTCACACATTTTAAAATACAAATAAAATTTTAATTTACGAGAGAAATTCCTGGTTCCAAAAGCTTTAACAGTTGCAAAATCTTGAACTCCTGAGGGAGAAACATTGTGCAAACCTTTCGCTATCACAAAAAAAAACTCCTCCTCCTCCACCTAGCCTTTCCCACGTACTGGAAAATGTTATTCTGCGCGGCGGCTGCAGCACCGGCTCTCTCACGGACAGACAGTGCTTTGTGTGTGCCACACCAATCACCATGTAAACGCCAGCAGGGGAAAACGGTGCCCCTGGGTGATCTCATGGGACCCTTAAAACTGTAATTGCCATGTTATAATGGAACACAATGACAGCACAGCGCACGTTCTTGGATGTAGTCATGTGGTAGCGCTCCAAACCAAAACAGCAGACGATCACACCCTGGGCAGGGCGTCTCGGGGCCACTCCCTCTGTTTGCTCTGGCAGGGGCCTGTCAGACTCTGGTCAGAGTGATGTGTGGCTCCCTCAGTGAACACATATCACACATCACATGATTCGATGACACTGAATTAGTGGAGCTTTATGTCAACTTGTCGAGAGGATCATCTCTGTTGCAGAAGGTTAGATGGGGGTGAGTCATTTTACAGGGCTATACCACGAATTAGCTGTGGTCAGGTTTCATGTAGAGGAGATTTAGCTGATGTTAATAAGTGGCAGGAATCCATTTGCGGTAGTTGAACAGTTAAAGTTTGATATAATCACAACCAACCTCATGGAATCTGTCATTGTTTTGGTTTGTGCAGGGAGTTCCCTGCTGCTCTCATGAGCCCTAGTGATGAGGTCAGGTGGAGGGCCCCTGGCGTCTGGACACAGGTATCACCAGCCGTTGACTTGAAACCTTGGGGGTCTATCCTCACGAGACCCGCTGGCCACTGGCCAGTAATGACATCACATGCTCCCCACGCTGTGTGCGCCTGTGCCTTTCTTGCTCACAGGGCCTTTGCTCTGCGACGTCTTTCCACAGGATGGGAGGGGGGTACGCATGAGCTCAGGGAAAGACAGCCACAGGGGATTTCAATAGCAGTGTGAGGAAGCAGAGGTCAGCCTAATGTGTTTGGGCAACATTCATTACAAGATAATGAGTTTTTTTTAAAGCATGCAATTCACTAGTGCAGGCCACACCTTCAACAAAATTAGTGTTAATTTCCCACTGACAACATTTATGTGGATGTACTTGATTCAGCTGAGAAAAGCTAAAATGGGAACACCTGTCGCACCTACGCATTTTTACGAGAGGAATTAGGAGGTTTGATGAGGTAAAGGAATACTGAGTGGGAAGATAATGGACTATAGTACAAATATGATTTTTCTTCCAAAATGCTGTTTTTGCCCTTTGGGCTACTTCTATTTCTGAATGGATGCAGAACCAGATCACTGATCTGTTACTATCATCTTTTTGCATGTTAAATTGCAGGTATTTTTGTGACACTAAAAACACATGTGAATCATGTGTTTTATCTCCAAAAAGTCTGGAAATGTTGTACAGAAGGAAACACGATAGAGCAAAGTTGTGAATTCTTGGAAAATAATGAGTTTTCTGTCCATAAATAATGTCTCTCAGTAGAGAAAGAGTTATTGCTTTTTTAGTGCGTTTTTCAAACACGAAAGACCAACTGTAAACCAATATTTGAATTGTCAGCCACTCAAAATATAATTTGTAATCGCCTGAGAGATGACCATAAGTCTCCTTTTGAACCACCCCCTCTCCCCCTCCCCTCACCCCCCGAGAAAAAAAGATCCTGGATTTACTAAACTTCCAGGGCATCACTGCACGTTGTGGGGGGGATTGAGACCAGACTTGGCAGGATGGGGGAGAAATGTTTTGCGATAGTGACATTAGCGTGTTTTTCATGGTGAGCCAGAGCTGAAACCGCTAACACAACAGTATCTACAGAACCACGCTCTGTTTCAGGACATGTGGAAACAGCCGTATGGATGGACGTAGTAATTGCTGTTAACAAAGGCTTCATTCTCTATGATATAGCACAATAGTCGATGCAACCAGATGTGCATATGAGTGCCAGCCTGGTTTGTTCCAAATGTGTTCCCCATTTCAGTCAGGCTTGGGAAAGAACAGACGCAGATCTGACCCCTACACAGTTCTAAGAAACCGTTCCATCTCAGCTGCATATTGGACCATCAAAGTGTCTTTCCAAGTCGAAGTCACACATGCAGTATACACATGATACACACATACACAGACTGCTACACATGTCACGACAACCTCGATTATACCTTTTTGTTATTCAGTTTACTTGAGGAGGGCAAAGATTTGTCTCACAAATTACATTACATTACCAGCCTGATCCTCTGATGGCTCTGTTAGACATTTTTACAGCATCTTTTGAAGTGAAATGACAGTAGCAGGAATCCCAATCCATCCAGGCGAATCCTGCATTAAACCTGGCAGTGATTGTGAGAGACAGAGGACAGAGGGTTCTTTCTCTTGCTGTTTGATTTTGTAGTAAGGAGCTCACTGTACATCAGTGAGGTAAACAGTTCCAGCTGGGTTCGTGTGGCACTGTGGTGAACACTGGGACAGCTTGTAGTCAGTGAGCTGGCAGATTCTCAGAGGCCTTGCTGAGTTTGTCCTCGATGACCCAGAGAGAGGAGTTAGCATTGTGAATCATAGCACATACTCCATGACCTGTTATGCGATAAGACTTTTGACTGCCACACATATTTGGAGAGTTTTTTTTACCTCAGAATGACCTGCATGAAAGATGAAACCATGTTGAACTGGAAATCTGTTATGTAACATAGATGGACGTCACTCTTACCTTCCATACATACATGAACTTTTCTTCCCTCTTCTGCATGGCCGCCTAACTACATAAATGTACAAATGGGAACTGATCCAAGGTCCTGTCTGGAACTTGATTAAAGATGTCCTTAAAGAAGTTGTTTCACATGTGTGAACCTTGGTCTCAGCCACTAGTATGTGTACCAAAAAAATCTCTGTGTAATGTCAATATCATAATTTATACTAGATGTGGATAATGTTATGGAAAACAGGTATGTCATATTCCATATACTTTTGCTAATCGCTACAGTTTAAATAGGCTATAAAGTGAAGCTACAGAAGAAATTACACAAGTAGTAAACAAGAAATAGGACTTTTACTAAGTCACGAGAAATAACCAAAGTGTTATAATCTACTTTTGGATAAATCCCTACTAAGACCAGACAAGGACCGAGAATAAGACTTGACCCATACTGAGCTGGGGCCACAGACGTTGAGTTATTTAAGCTCTGCCTTTAAGCAGGTAAAGGTTTTACCTCCCAATCTAAATTGTAATCATCTCAGTTCTAGTAAAAATAAATAGTTGTTAAGGCACGGTTTATTTTTGTGGCTGCAAATAGGTTTACTCTGCTCTTCTGAGTTTGGATCAGAAGTGGTCCCTCCAGAGCGTGAGCAGAAACAGAGCCCACAGCACGTGCATGTGTGTGGGCTGAAACTTGCTGGGAGACGAAGTTCATACTTACTGTTGGGAAATCACAGGCGGCCATGACAGATCTCCAGTGCAGTTTTGTGTGCCAGAGCCAGCCTCAGTATTTACCTTTTTCCAAGACCATAATGTTGCTGACTAATTACACTGTTCGGACATTGAAATAGGCAAGTGTTTACAACATAACTCACAAAATCACTATCTACTCGTATAACTGTAGGGTAACTAATCAGTGTTGGACCGCTTAATGACAGTGACTGCTGGGTCTGAACAGCACAGGGGTTGGCTTCCACATCTGCACTGGTCAGCTTCTCCAGATCCAGCAGTTAAAGTTTATGGTTTACTCACTTGTTCCTATATGTTCTCATGGTGAGATTTATAGAGCACGGTACTTGGTACATAAGACAGGGGTCTGGTGAGTGATCCTTGGTGGGAGGAAAGTGTTAATTTGCTGCTCTGCAGATTGCTGTTTAGATGTTTGCTCTTGATCTTGAATGTTCATTATTACTACTAAATTGGTAGAAGAACATGACCTATCTTACTCATATTTTCAATGATGGTATGTCTATTTAAAGGCATCAATTAAACTAATATTTCCCACATATCAAGTTGCTTTCTGAAAGACTGGGAGAGTGTAATATCAACCTACTTATTCACCTATCAGTTCATCATAGGTTTATTAATCTCAACAATTAGATAAGCTACTTTTTCCTTGATTGTATGAGTCAATCACAGAAGAGTCAAAGCAATGGGAAATACGGTTAAAACACATTAAGAGGTAAACAGAACCCAGAATGCACATGGGAAGAGTTTGCTGTGTTTCACTGTACAAGTTGATATTTTGTATCTCTTGATTTCATTGCTCTGATACAAAGGGGTCTGTCCTGTGGGAGGGATGGGGACAAACACGGATGTGTGTCACAACCTTCTGACTGAGCTAATACACTGATCTGAGATCACATGAGGTAGGTGTGTGACAGGTTTCTGGGCCACAGCAATGCACTATGGCCTCTCTTGGCCCCTCCGCGGGCTCCATAAGGGTCACTTTCCCCATAGCATTAGCTGAGCTAGTCTTGGGGCTCAACTATCATATTACATGACATCATACAGGCTCTGGAGGGGATTCCACTACGACAGAGCACTCGTACCACAGCTCTTAACCTCAGGGAGGGGGGTGTCCGCAGATCTCACTGGGGCCGTATGAATGAGGCGAGTGACCATGCATGTTATTGCCGCCTCTGGCTCCCCTGAGTACTGAAGAGTGCTTGTGTTCGTTCTAAGGTGTGGTTGTTTTGTCACTTTAAGAATGTGTCATTACCTAGGGCCGATTCTGTAACCGCAATCCTCTGACGGCAATGCATCAAATCTAAGGCTTTGACAGTAATCAATGTCTGGGCAATTGTGAGTAGACAAGAATCTAATTTGTATATTGGGGTTGAAGGCAGGTGGGCCTATCAATGATCTACTTCATTGGAACAAAACATTCAAACCATCCAAGGCTCCTCATCAACCCTATGACCCTTTTCTACCGACTGCAGCAGGTCATCACCACCACAGGGTCGTGGAAACTCCATGAGAGACCATCTCTACACCAGGGGTGACTAATGTGTTGTGAGCAGCTTCTAACGGATTACCTCTCTGACCATGCAGCGCTGCAGGGAATTGTGGGATATGGACCTCTCTGACCAGCAGAGCGGCATGCGGCATGCACGTCTGAGGAGTTTCTGAGATATGGTAGAGAGAGTAAGGTGGACATTTACAATGAAATATAGTATTTGTAACAATGATTTATGATATACACTGTATATGTCATATGACATATAATTGTTATTATGACATTAGCGATGTGGATTTAAGTAATATGTGATATGGATGTGGTTTCATTAGTGAATTGTTCATTAGCTAACCCAGCCTGGAAAACGCATAGGCCAAGCCATCACTCAGACACTTGACCTCGAGGCAGGACTCCTTTGAAGCTTGGTAGAGGGGCTATGTCGGGGGGTATCTAGTAGTAAAACCTTTGTTGCTTCTTCCTGTCTGACCAGCAGTCTTGAATTAACTCTGGTGACCCTCTGTCTTCCTTTATGGCTCTTATTACCCAGTACCATCCTTGATCTGTCATCATCGATGATGTTCATAGCAGGATAGCAAGCAGTTTTACAAACATTAAGAGCTAGTAGGTTAGTTATTGATACATGGTGAAATGTGCCTTCACACTATGACAAAAAATTAAGCTAGAGGGTTTAAAAAAAATCAAAGAACATAAACAACTTTACAACTTTCAGTAGGACAAACCAAAGTGAAATGAGGGCAATGGTATACTAAACAAGCATTTAAATAGAAGGTGTACACATAGTAAAGATGAAAACATGCCTTTTTAATTATGATATATTTAATATGGTATTACCTTTGATGTGTCTTGTGAGTGTGAAACATGAGCACATATCCCTGGATAGCCATTTATCATCCCCTGTCCACCACCTCCCCTCAGCCTCCCTTCTCTTCCCTGAAATAACGCAAATGGGTTCTTTTGTTTTGTTGCTTTCCACCAGTAATATGACCTGGATTAACACCCTGCCTGGTATGACATCACAGACATGATGCTGTGTGTAGAATCAGAGCGAGTGTGTTTGTGAGAGACCTGAAAACATAACTCCAATTCTGCACTGTGCTCTTGGCCCAGTCGTCACTGTGGTAACGGTACAAAGCAGGGCAGGGTCTTGTTATTCTGATCTGAACATGCTGAATGAACACTCGGTCATGCTCGTCAGGAAAGTCTCTCTCTCTCCCTCTCTCTCTGTCCTACCCCAGAGTCTGATTGTCCAGTCATTATTGAATCAAAGGCAACTGCCCCTGTGGGTGGCAGACCAAAGACCATCAAAAAGCTCAAATTGTGGAAAATTTGACAGTGGCTTGTAATGTTTAAGGTGGTTTCCCACCACAAGTGCACCTCTCCCCATTACTCACACATGTCTACTCCACTATGACTGGGATTGTGACAAAGGGTTTGGTGACAGCAGAGATGAGAAAGACTTTTAGGCTTATCGCTATCTCTAGAATGTATCAAGGTTAATAGCAATCCATCCTATAACAGGATCAGATCGGGATCATCTGCTTAGGGGTCATGTTTTTTTAGAAAGGGAAAGGTGCCTCTTGAGGTGTGCTGGAAACTCTGCCTTTTCTCTGTGTCGTTAGGACTGTCGCTGGACTGATGAGGTCTTACCGGACTGTCTACTGGTGCCTTCATCAACCTCAACAACTGCACAAAAATTCTTAGAAAGCCCTCAAGAAAATGTGAGAAACAGCATAAGACTAATTCCAAAATGTGGAAACTCCAGTAGTGATCAGAGCAGCACAGGTATCATACTAACCCAGTCACTAGTATATCCATGAGTAAGTCTCTTTCTTCCACTTAAATTGCTGAGCTGCCTGGTCTCATGGCCTATGTCATGATTTTTGTGCACTGTGGACAACGTGTAGTTTTGCATGAGGTAGGGGCGTAACGGCACACAGAAGTCAAGTTTCGGGTTCACACCACGGTTTGGACATCATGGTTCGGTCCGAGTTCAGTATAACGGGAAGCAAGTTACAGTTTGTTGCGCCCAGTCTACAACTACAGCTACCGCACATTCTCCTCACGACTGCATGCACCAAAGCGCTACGTCCGCACACGAGCCGTTACTTTCCTAGAATGAGGTATTGGTTATTTCAGGTATTAATGTTTCAGAGATATACTGTATATATTTATACATATACAGTATATTTAAGCAAGCTATGGGTAATATCTGTAAGTTTTGACACAACACAATACATTTACATGTATTCATTTAGCAGATCATAGCAGCTTACATTAAAATCCCTGGATGTCTAACCTTTGACCTTGGTGTGGGTAGCAACGTGCTCTACAGGTGTCCTTGTTTCATTTTCTGTAGTCATAATTCATGATCATAATCTCTCACCCATATGGACAATGTTGGTAGACATTACTAGTGAAATAGAAGATAATGAAGATAATGATCTTGTTTCTTGTTGATCTTGTTGATGATTGACTGTTGTGGGTCAATGGTGGATAATTATCTCTTGATAACTGAGGCCTTACTCACAAACATCTATGGCATGTCACATCATACATGTTCAGCCGATAACTGTGAATCAGTGTAAGCAATGGCACCATACATCCTACATGAGTCTCTGCATTGTCATACATTCCCTGTAGTTTAGTTTCTGTTTCAGTCTCCATCACAATAATGGTTGATATGACAACAGTCCTGACCTAAAGAGTATGCGCATGGACCATATGTACAATGAATAATGGTATTGTTCTGAAATACCCAAGCATTGAATCCTTAAGGGGAAGAAAATCTTGTCCACTCGGTCCAACACTTGCCAAGGTAACAGTCTGACTGTTGTACATGTGTAGAGGACATAAACAAATGTTTGGCTTCTAACAGCAGTTCACACTTTCACTGGTGCAGTAAGCATATGGTTATTGTTAATCAAAATCAGTAAGCAAAAAAAAAATAAAAGTTGAGGTGATTTTCAGATCTCATCACCTCTCCAGTCAGTTGGAGGGGGACAGATGTTCAATGTTCACTTTGCCTCCATGTCTCTGTTCTGTTCTCTACTACCATTAACATGTACACACACTATGTTCATCCACTCAATGTCTCAACCTCTCTTTCTCTCCTCTCTTATACACACTCTCCTTCTCTGTCTCTCTCACTCAGAAACACACACTCTCACTCCCTCACATCTCATGCTCATTCACTCATTTTGTCAGTCTTTAGGAGCACAGTGATATGCAGACAAATTCCTTGTGCTTGACAGGGAACAGAACTGCAAACCAGACAAATCGTCATGTCAGTTAAATGCTGTTAAAACAAACAGTAAGCATAAAGGACACACATGAAACTGGATATTGGCACTACATGACCTAGGTACTTTCGTACCAGCTACTTTCCACACTAGAGCCAAGAACAGTTTTTATTTTTATTTTCGCTGACACAAAATAGATACACACATGCAATCTAAGAATTAAATTGGGGTGCCTTTGAACTCTGTACTCTGTTTTTTTTCATTCCATAGCTAATTGGCCTATGGCACAATGCGAATTAAATCCACTGAAAAGACGACCAAGGAGTATAATCGTAATATTCTTGAGTTAACGCGAGTATTCGTTTTTGCTCTGGCTGATGAAAAGAAAAAAGCCGTGTCATGATACCTCATCGGACTTCATGGGGAACAGCCCGGCTGACGCAGCAGAACATTTGGGATTGTGTGGCGCAACCTGGTGGTAAACATAAAAAGTAGAAGCATATAGAATTACCAAATCAGTATCTACAGAGAGGACTGACTGAAATTTATATTATTGGAATTCCGGTACATGACTCTCATACCCGAAATAGAGGAAAGGAACGAAAACGTGCTTGTCAATTTGATTTTAAAAGGCTATATTACATATAAAAAATATCAAATAGCTCTACTAATAATGTAACGCAGGCTGAACAGTAAAATATTGCCAGATAGTGACTGTAATTCAAAATCGATATATTTCACTGGCCAGTGACCGGTTAATTAGCAATGTAGCGTGGAGTGAAGATTGGGAGGTTTGAGCTGGTATTTTTTTTTTCTCAACAAGTTTTTGCCCCTCCTCGTCTACACAACCTTCCCCCCCTATTAAAACAAGTCCCAAACTCGCCGGGTTAAAAGAGTCTTACAAATGCTAGGGCTGCAGGAAGCATAAACCAGGGGTGCCTGGAAGAAATTAGACGCAGGAAAGTTAGAACAAGTAGAGTTCTGCGGCAGTTCACAGCTTAAACCTGTATGCTTGGAAAAACTTGAATTAATACCAACCCTTGTCACCAACATTGACTACTGTTGGATGTATTTTCCCGTTTTGTGTCATTTGATAAGTGACATCACCAACAGACTTTCAAGATGATCGTATATACATTTAAAAAGGCATACACTATATGATTAATGAGTGTATAAAGAAGAAGAAAAAACTTATATTTCATGCGTTATATGGAAAACCTGGATATTGCACATCCTTGCGACTGTAAGAAGGGAGTGTTGAGCTTCATGAAGGATATTCTAAAAAACTCCCAAAAACTTTTAAACGGTTTCAGCGCTGAACACGGAGCCTCATCTGACTGCATCTTATAGGACCAGGACACAACACAGCTGCTTCAAGGTATGAGTCAATTACAATTTCCTCTATCTCATTAGCAGACATGACAACACAATTCAATACAAAGTAGTCTATTATCTGTACAAATATCTTCTCCCTCAACAAAACATCCATCGTTCAATTTCCATAAACGTTCATAAAAGGGTGCAACTGTCGCGTGTGTAAATGAATGAAACTTACTGTATCGTGTAATTGGGAGTTAGTTACATGCTGACCCCTGGAGACTCCATAGGACACTGCTAGCCAAAACGCTTGATATCCTTTTCACGAGTTTGGACTTTCATAGTGAGAGAAATTGGTACTACCTTTCGCTTTTTTACAGCGGTTTGTAAGTGTTCATTTGTGAAGTTGTGTCATCTTAACTTAGCAGTGCATGTCTTTGTGGTATTATTCAATGGAAAACACGACATTGATTTATTGTACTGCTTCAACACTTCCTGTTGGAAATGGTCGTACTGGATTCAAAATCTCAAATCTCAAGTCAAATCTATCATTTCCTAAAATGTTGGGGGTTATCTTTAGAAGAAGGCAACAAATGACTAACATGACAGTAAGTGAAACTATTAGAATGACACCATGACAGAAATTCTGGAATCCAATAAAATCCACAAGCCAGGTCTCATGTGGTAAGCCTAATAGCAAAAGGAAGCAATATTGTCTTCTTCTATGATTTGCGAATGGATATTTATTCATCCAGCCAAGCTCAGTCACCCACTCATGCATGCTTGCACACTCACTAGCATACTGACTTCAAAGTACACACTACTCTCTCTCCATTTCCCTCTCTCTCAAACACACGCACACACACACACACACACAAACACACACAAACACACGCACAGCATCTGGCTGGATGAAGAGGTGAAGCTGTTGCTGTTGCAAACCAAAGTGAAGGCAACCCATCTCTGTGACTATAATTGGCAAGATGAGAGTCACAAGAGAAGAGATTTTTAAAGTGATGTATAAATAGTGGCATATGACTTCAGAGCTTTTTCACACGCTCAGGTCATTTAGTCATGACAGGATCTGACAGTGGACCAGAAAAAAGGCCAGCCAATCAGAGGACATTAACACATTTCTTGCCAGCACTCATGAGTGAAAATGTCAACCGAACACTGATTTAATAGAAAAGTGTGTGGCAGTGAAATTGTGACAAGACCAAAGACTATTGATATTGAAATGTGTCTCTACAGGGAAACTCTTCAGTGTGGGAGATGATCAGGTTCTATGCATGTGTGGTTGCTTCAAATCGAATGCATAGTTGAGGCAGACTAGGTCAAATCACTCAATCTGGCCCGAGTACGTAATCCATCTGTGAGTGTGAGAACCGTGTCCTGCCCACAGAGGAAGCATTCCACAGGCTGGTCCTCATTAGAGCACAGTCGGGGCTTGTGCCAGCTGTGTCCCTCTGAGACGCATGAAGGTGGAGGGATAGAGAGCCAAGGGGCAGAGTGCAAAGCTTGGGAGCTGCTCTGCTGCAGCCGCAGCCGCGGCCGCTGACGGACGACCTGTGGGAAGCTGGGCGTGCGGCAGATTGATGGATGCGTCTCGGACTTGGTGGAGCAGCAGCATCAGCGTCAGGAGCCGTGGCTCTGTGCCATGGCCGTAATCGGCGCCGCTGGCGACACCCACGGCCTCCCCTCCCTGCCTCTGAGAAAAAACGCAGATCTTGGCCACCCAGAAGCAGCCAGCGGGCTCCTTCAGGACTCGCTGAGGTCCAGGGAGTGAAGGCTCAGGGGGCTGGAGGCTGAGGCTCAGGAGGGATGAGTTACTGTTGTTAGCTTTAGCATTAGCTTGTCTCCGTTCCTGTCTCACTCTCAGCACACCTGCCTCCAATAACAGCGCTGCATGTGAGGTTAGCATGGACTTCCTTCATCATAACATTCCTGCACATGACCAAGAGTTCTGGAGCCAGAACAGTAGTGGAGATTAAGGGATTCCCTCCAGCCAGCCATACCCCCACCCCCCTACACACACACACACACACACACACACACACACACACACACACATGCGCGCGCACACACACACACACACACGCACACACTCATCTACCCACATACGGTCACCCACACTCACACACGTTATCACTTAGAAGGCTGTCTCTTATCACACCTTAGGGTCAGCAGCAGCTGTTAACTCCTTCCTCACCCTGTGTGGGCTCCACGAGAGTCACAAATGAGTTACCATAATTAGCCACTATCTGTCTTGAGAGTTTGACCTTAAGCACACAATCCCCTTTATCAGTGCCCCTCCACAGTGTACCTGTTTATAGTAAGGGGTGGTTTGGTCCCCATTTTGTATGGTGTGTCCTGTCCATCCATGCCAGGTGACACACCGCCTGTCTTGGCCTCTTTTCTTTAACAGTTTGGGTGAACTGTGGGAAATAAATAGTTAATTTCACTGGGTTTCTCTAAGGAGTGATGCACTGTGCTCCACTGTCATCCTTAAATGTACACCGGTCAGCCCACCCTAGGGGAAGGTTTAAGCCATTACTCCTAGATTTCCTGCTTGCTATAATGACTGTCTGGAGGGCCATCCTTGTCTTAATGCGTTTCAAATGTGCATTTCCATGACATTGCACATCCAGTGCATACGGTACATACATACATTGCGTCGTGCATACAGTATCTGGCCTCATATGAGCATGTTTAACAAACATGAAATCAACTTGGACACATCAAGCCTATCAATCATCTCTCAGATGGCTCTGCAAAGCTTTACCATAGGCTGTTGTTTCTTATAGGGAAATATCCAAGACCTATCAGAAACCCATTTGCCAAGCAGAACTGTATGAGTTTATAGACATTACAGACAGCTGCATCTTACCCCTTCCATGAATACATTTCACAATGTGTCTTTTTTTCTTCTTCAAAAATCAGGTCCAATCAAGTTACTAAAGCCATCACTGAACCGCACACATTACAATATAGAACAATTGAGTTTCAGTTGTAGTGCAAGACCTCACCATTTCTTGGCAGGGCGCTCAGATTTACTCCAGCCAGGGTGTAATATTTCATCCACTCCCGAGGCCTGAGAGTTGGTTTTCCCCACTGAGGATGATCCCCCCTCTCCAGCTCGCACCGGCGCCCCGCTGCCCCTCCCAGCAGCCCCTCTACCATCGCTGGCTCCGCTCCGGTGGCTGTGCAGAAATGAGCTCAGCCACATTCAGCTCGGTTCCTGCATGGTTCTTGACAAGGGGCATAAATATTAGGTTCTTATGTAACTGTTACCCCCTCTGTTTCCCTGACACACTGTACAAGCAAGTCCACAGTGACATCAGAGGGCTTTTGACAGGATGTGCTAGACAGCCTTGATATTGAGAGGTTGCCTAAAAGAGAGTGTCTGTTTAGACCAGATGCTGGTTCCATAAAATTGTTGCTATGCACCCAAATAACCAGAACAATTTGCTATTTTATCATGTTGGTAAATACTGTTGTTCTCTTACTGGTTTCAGATCAGTCCTGGGATGCTCCAATCCGGGGTCCAGCACTCTATAACTAATATGCCGACAAGGAGACAGTGAATACATATGATGATGACATATTTTATATTTCCTACAACCGCAGCTGGAGAAATATACATTATCTTTTTTTTCTAGCATCTGTGTCATTAGACATTTTGTAGTTTTGATGCAGTCTAACTTTACTCCTACAGACTGAATGAACAAGAGGGATCTCTCTCTCACACTGTTAAACTGTTCAATTGTCAACAATTCAAATTGTTATCTCAACCAAGGGAGGACACCCTTCCCCCCAAGCAACCCACCTACAGATGCACCCAAACACACACACACACACACACACACACACACACACACACACACACACACACACACACACACACACACACACACACACACACACACACACACACACACACAAACACACACACACACACATACACACACACACACACACACACACACACACACACGCATGCACACACAGCACCAATCCACCCAATCACACATGCATCCCTTTATCCCCACCAAGGGCAGATTGCTTTGGATAAACATGAAGCATGACATCATATATAAGTCAAACATCCAGAATCTGTGTGCCTTTGCACTTGTCCCTGTGACTGGTCTTTGTGCATAAAACCTCTCAGTATTTCAGGTGATGTGTCACATTTGAACCATGACACCGGGGTCACCAAGGGTTTTACAGTATGACTTGAAAGGGCAGAACTCCCGTATTGCAGTGTGTGCTTCTTTACTGAATGTCCATGCCATATGTTGTTGATAGGCTTGCACACGTCTGAGCGCACAGGGTGGGGTGCAGTTTGTCTGGCGGACTCGAGTCAAGAGGCTTGTAAATCCACAGCTGACGTTAGAGGCCTCAAACACGTGCCAGTTGCACTCACACACTGATTGCGTCTTTACCATCAGGCTTCCAAAACAATGGTGTCTGTATTGCACCAAGTTTTTTTCTCTATTTATGTTTTAGCAGAAGAGAGTGCCATTTCCGAGCCAAGGCTAATCTCACCACAGAAAGCGCAAGTGTGCGGTGTAGAAACAGGGAGAGTTTTGTATTGGGTTTGCCTGAAGTTGACTTTGAGCGTATGCTCTTACTGTACTAAAAGTAACTCTTCACATTTCTTCTGCTGTGGACAGAGCACTTTCAGAGTACCCCATCCCCCCCCCCCCCCCCCCCCCAATTTTAAAATCTCACTGCTCGTGTCTTCCCACGGAGATATAAAGGCATGATGTCAGAGGGTGGTGCTCCACTCGAGTGTCTGCCAAGCAGATGGGGAACAGCATTAGAAGAGAAGAGAATGCTGGAACAAACGGCTACAAACACTGATCAGACCTTAGCAAAGGGAGTGGCATGGGGAGAGAATGCTAGCCCTGTGTGAGGCAGGCAGGCTGGTTTCTTCATCAAAGATGTGGCGCTTCCCCCACAGGACCAGACCGGTAGCAAGGGAGTCGCAGTGATATGCATCCCTCTGACTGAGTTAGTTTTTCAGCACATGCTTCTTTCATGCCTTTGCTTCTTCATGTGTTTATCTCTACATTTGGTTACACTGTAATAACTGCCCACACTGTGTCTTGTTTTCCTTGTGATCCAGTCTGTCATTGCAACACATCACCGTTGCAGGTCAGGCTGTACTGACAGGCACTACGCTGAGAAGTGTCATCACTGTTTGAATGTTGTTCTGTTTGACAGTTTCCCTAACAATCCTTGCACGTGTTCCTTATAGCGCTCTTTTTTAGCACCAAATGTTCTTAAATAGTCCACTTATAGAGTCTGATGTTTGACAGTGTAGCAAAGGGGTTAATACAGTATGAGGTTTCTCAATCTGGGACAAAAAAACAGTGTCTTTTGTGTTTGCTCCCCATCTGAATGTGATTTTTTTTGTCTCTCTGTCCAGATGGGATGTGACAACGTCATTACCTACCTAAGGGTTTTTGGGACAACACTGTTTGGAGTCTCACTACTCGTGGGAATCTCTACTGCCTACATCATGGGCTATCAGTTTTTCACCACTGCTGGCAACTATTTGTCATTTGGTCTTTACGGGGCCATACTAGTCATTCACCTCATCATCCAGAGTCTGTTTGCTCTGCTAGAACGCAGGAACATGCGGCGCTCGCTGGAGACGCCCATCAAACTCAACAAGTCCCTGTCCCTCTGCATAGCCGCCTACCAAGAGGACCCGGCCTACTTGAGGAAGTGCCTGATGTCAATCAAGCGCCTCACCTACCCTGGCATCAAGGTGATCATGGTCATCGACGGGAACAAAGAGGACGACCTATACATGATGGAGATCTTTCGGGACATCATGGGCCACGACAAAGTGTCCACGTACGTCTGGAAGAGCAACTTCCACTCGCGGGGGCCCGAGGAGACGGACGAGTCCTACGCCGAGAGCCTGAGGCACATCACTCAACTGGTGCTCACCAGCAAGTGTATGTGCATCATGCAGAAGTGGGGCGGAAAGAGGGAGGTCATGTACACCCCCTTCAAAGCCCTAGGGAGGAGTGTGGACTATGTGCAGGTGAGAGCACGGGGGTGGGGGGTTGGATGGTGTGTGTGTGACTGGAGGGAAGGGGGAGGGTGGTGGTGGTGGTGGTGGTGTGGGGGGGGGGTGTGGGTTGGCTGGAAGAGGTCATGCCAAACCAAATAAGACCATGGCCAGGGAGAGGTGGTGGGCTACACAAAGACACTTTTGTGGTGGCCTTAAACGGAGGCGGCGCAGTGCTGCAAACAGAGATGATGTTCATGCAGGCCGGCCGGAAGGGATGCAGCTCATTCATATGCTTGGGTACAGCTGAGGGGGAGGTAGAGTACATTTCCACTGTGCCTGTCTGGCATTTAGGGGAAAACCTCATTTAATATATCAAAAGTGCATTCAAATGTTGTGCATTATTCCACAGTCACACACGCACGTGGTTTTATATTATTGGTCTTCATACACTGGAAAATATAGACATCCAACATCTTATTTGTGATGTTTTTGTAATTGTCATTAATTCTTACCCTCATAACTTATCCTCTGAATATACAACAGTTGCACTTTAGTCCTATTTTAGATGAATGACCATCCATTCAACAGTCGTATCCTTTGTATTGCTGAAATATTCTCCACTAACCTAGACTTTTAATATGCAAACATTATAATCAAATCCGAATGGTCAGAAACGCATGAATGGCTCTGAACTGGGAAATTTCACTGCCTTCACATGCCGGGTAACAGTGTCAGGCTCGAAAAAGAAACTGTAAATTATGTGTCTTTATCACTGCCTCAGCAAGCACCTGGTTTCAATGAGTTTTCTGACCTCTAGTTCAAGTTCAGGGCTGTAATTGAATTTAGGCCTCAACCGACTACCAGGTTTTGGTGGTTTCTGTGTCTATGGGGGCGACTCATATATATGGCTGTGAGTGGCACCGCCTTGATTACTTTAGAGAAAGTTAAGACCTTGTTAAGGCCATGTGTTTGAAAAAGGATCGCAGTAAAAATTAAACAGATATTACAGCACAGATCCTCAGTAGTGTCTCCTTTACGCTGACACGGGAAACTGGCAACAATTGGCAAAACACTAAAAGCCCTGTTATCATGTTGTGGTTTTGTGCCATGAACCTATTAAGGGCCAAGTGTAAAAGACTTTATTTCGTAGACAGAAACGCATTCTGTGCCATCGAATGTTCACTTTGTCCACATAACAGTCCTGCTATATTAGGGAAAGTACGCTGTTTATGAAAGGTCTTTGGTCCGATACATTCTGTGAATCAGTAAGTTACATTCAATCCACTAACGCAAAGGCTGCTTGAACTTTTGTAGACATCAGTGTTTTGCTATGGTACTACAGGAATTATGTTCATAGGCTACATTACTGAAAGTATAAAGTGTATGAAATCATTTTGGTCCATAAATTCCACGAGTCTGCAAATTACAGAATGTATACTTTCCCTCATATAGCAGAACTTTTGTGCGCAAAATGATCATTCAATGGCTTGGAATGGCATAGTGTTGCGCATTGTGTATCTCCTGCCACAAAAGTATAAACGTTGGCCTTGGATATCTATTATGTGGACAGAATTTCTTTTGTCTATGAAATGAGTATATTTTGTCCACAAAGTGAGAAGTGTGTTCAGCCTTTTGTCCACCAAGTGAAAAGCAACAGTCAATTCAGTGCACACCATGAATCATCCGGCATGGCAGTGTTACACGGTTTCGTAATAAATTATGTTGTAGCACAGAATGCGTTCTGTCTACCAAAAATGGTCTGTTACACTTGGCGCCCTATATGTACCATGTAACTGACTAGGGCTGTCAATCGATAAAAAAAAATTAACTAATTAATCGCACATTTTGAAATGAATTAATCGCGATTAATCGCGATTAAAAGTTTGTTTTTCTTCTTAAGACTAAATCTTATAAATTAACCAGTAATCACTTCATACAGAGTGAATTTTAGACACTGTTGTTTAATTGTATTTTTTTTTTTTTAAACACAATGGTGCCCCTCGACGGTAAATCATAAGATCGGTAATGTGCTTTGCATTAAGGTGATAACTTAAAGACGAGCTGCTTCTGTGATAGCTAAATTCAGCTTGACAAATGCTACATACAACTTCAGTTTTGTCGATTGTTCCGTCATTTTGGCTCTTAAACAGAGACTTTCCGCCCAACAATCCCTCAGCTCTCTCCATCTTCAACTACCACAGTGGCAAACTTTTTCTGTCATTCCCCACTTTGAACAAGGGGGGCTTTTCAAGCCCCACCTGTCCCTCATCGCTCCCATAAAATGGTAGGCCAAGCTTAAAATTGTCAATTATTGAAATAACCTCAAGTAAAAACAAATAGCATCTTATTTAGGTCAGCAAATGTATATTGCTTGGAGTGATTTAATGTTTCATGTTGTAGTGTATTGTTGCTATGGACACGCACACATGGACGGATTATGAAACCATTGGTCAGGACGTGTAACAAAATACACCGCTTCCAACCACAAATAAGAGATACATTTAAGCCACTTCTGATATTAACAAATACAAAGTCTAAAAACAATTGACAGCAAGCAAAGTTAATAACAGCGACTTCACGCAGAGGCTCTGGTTTAGGGCCCCCCTGAGCTCAGGGGCCCTTGGGCCTGGGCCCGTTCAGCCCGTTCAGTAATCCATCCCTGCACGCACACACTATTGTATTTCTTTCTGTTGACAGACTTTTACTTTGACAACTGTGACAGTTAGTAACGCACATGTCTAGTAAGCCTCTATTAAATTATGCTGGCTCACACTTTGATAAATATGTTTAAGTGACCTATGTTTAAATTCTATGAACTGTGTTAGTTCGTTGTAACGTAAAATGTAATTATTATTAATTTAGATACGTTACGTTCTAATATGTGATCGTTAGCACACCATTCATTCATTACCCAGTTGTCGGCAGACGTCAGCACTTATTAGCCAGCTGTGTTGTAATCTGTTGTTGCTCTGATTCTTGGTGTAATGAATCTAATAGTAACTTGCTGTGTTTCATTTCTTGTGTATTATTGTTTCACTCATAAGTTTTCACCTGACATCAATAAAGGAGCAAGGCGACTTAACCGTAGCCTACACAGCCCTAACTAAACTAAACTAAAGTTAAAAAAAAAAAAAATATATATATATATATATATATATATATTTTTTATTTAAAGTTGCGTTAACTGTGTTAAAATATTTTATCGCGTTAATCGCGGCCGCATTAATCGCATAGATTAACGCGTTAACGCTGACAGCCCTATAAATGACACTTAAACCCATCAATGATTTCTACCCTAAAAGAAAATGTTCATTAAAAATGTCAGAACATTTGCTTTTCCTGGTCCTATGACTATGTTTGGAGTAGGTATCATGCCACGCAATAGCTTGGGCTTCTGCCCTCATCATTATACCTGCAGAATTTAAAGACGAAGATTATTTAACAAGATTAGCAGTAAAGAGCATTACTACCTTCAACACTTGTGTTTCTAGAACATAAAAAGCATCTCTATCAAAGCAGTCATCGGAATGAGTCATAATTGCTCTCAGTTTTGGCTTTGATGATTCCCAATGCGTCTCATCAGTCTTTCATAACGGACTCATAAAAGTGCGAAGAACACTGTGAAAACCATTCAAGCATTAAGAACACATTGCACTTCGAAGGCAGTACATCAGTACAAATCAAAAATGAAATATGGAGGGTGGATGTGTAATGTTGCAAGCCCATATTTTCTAATGCCGTTTTACCTCTAGTTAATTAAGAAATTAGATTAAGAAATTACGAAATTGACATTCAGTAAATAAATGAGAGTAAACGAAATAAAGCCACACACTTTGGAGTTAACGGAATGAACATATTTAGATATCCCTTCATAAGTGTCTTCATGAATAATATTTACTTTCCCCCTCGTTGTAGAACAGTGGTTCTTACTTATTTTGTGACGAAGGTAAAAACATGTTTTTGACATGAAACACGTTCTTCAGTTCTCAGGGTACATGGGTAATAAGGACAAACACGTTCTGTACCGAGAGCCAAAATGCCTCCCGTAAAAAAGCTTCTGTCAAGTCAGTCTGGGGTGATACCAGGTTTCTATCACACTATGTTATGTTGCTGCGATGCCTGGAGTATCTTGATAAAATCAAATCCCATTAAGGAATGAAAAAGACTCTAGTGTCATGACAACAAAGGTCAACTGTGCAAATATCAATGCCAACAAACAGTAGAAAACAGTGTGCCTGAGGTGATGTAAGAATTGAAAGGGCTGCTAGATTTTAACCTTTGATGTAGCTGCCACAGTATAATTTTCACATTCACTGATTGAGGAGGCTTAATGAGACTAAATTAAAGCAAAGGTTTAATGTCACAGCGTAGTATTTGTGAAAACATGTGTCCTATTTAAGTCGAATAGGGCACCATGGTTACCCATCTGTAGTGATAATGCTTCAGTCAAAACAGAACCTTCATGCCCATCATGTGGGGAACATAACTATGACCTTCCATGAACTTTAACATGACCTCAGAGGCCATGGACTTTACAAGACTGGGTGTGTGTGGCTATCTGTGAGTATATATTTCAGGCCTTGCATTTTACAAGTGGGTGTGTCATGTTTTGTCAGGTGTGTGACTCTGACACCATGCTGGACCCTGCCTCATCAGTGGAGATGGTGAAAGTACTGGAGGAAGACCCCATGGTGGGTGGAGTCGGAGGTGATGTCCAGGTAACCTATCAGCCTTATTATACCTGAAATGCCCACAGTATGTCCACAACAGTGTGTTTACATGTGCCTGCATTTAAAATATACTCTGTTAGCAAATCATGCTAAGAGCCAGTTAATACCATTGGCATTTCAGGGAACCATGTTGGGTAAAATTAGTCTGTTTTGTGTGTAATTCTTTAAGGAATGGAGAATCTCAGGTGAAAATGGATCAATATTGAGAAACTTTTTCAGGAATGTAAATTATGCTTAAAACCTCAAGGCTTTTGGTTTGTGTTATTTGTTACAGTCTCTAGGGCGTATCTTTGCGTTGATGCTTCATCTGGTTACTAGTTAAACTGTGTGTTCACAGTCAAACTGAATGAAGTGGTCAATCCTCATTATGCACAACTCTAAAGTGGTGTACATGATGTTTTATACTGCCATATAGATATTCCCATGACTCATAATTACCACAGAAATGTTTGCTTCAATGATTATAATATCAGATGTGGAGCACAGAAACATTTTTCATTCAAGCCAATGACCCATAAATTAAGTTTAAAACCCATAATTTGAGATATTTCATCGAGTGAGTGCAAAATGTTCAAGAGATGGAATCCAACAAATCCATCCTAACCAAATTGAGTATTTAACATTAATGTTTTGCAGCTTTACCATGGCTGTGTACTCTAACATTCAGCAGCATACAACAGAGCTTTTATGGATAGAGTATGAATGATTACGTTTGTATTGGTGAAAATATCCTCAATCAAACACTACTAAAATTACTGTATATTCCTTTTATAACACTTAACTGAATTCTCCTTAATCTACAATGAATACAATATCCATTTATCATAGACTGCAGCTCTTGTAAAAATGTAAACAATGTCAACCTTTATTGATGCACGACCTGAGATTTATAAAAGCTATATATAAAGATATACGTATGACTGCACACAGAAATTATCTTGGGTGAGAAGTCAATAGATACACTTGTTGCTGTAGACTTAAAAAAAAG